>NW_026737952.1:0-29000 GCF_949786415.1 Peromyscus eremicus
TTAGGACTGGGAAACAAACGTGAGCTCGCCTTACAAGAAACACACTCTGCTTTTGAGAAAGGAGCACTTTTCTCCTCTACTGTGTTTCCTATAGGGCCAGAAGAGTGAGGTTGCTCAGAACAAATGAACTGTGCTTCCTAGACACACGGGCCATATCTAGTTCAACTCTGCTTAGGAAACTGAGAAGAACAGTAGCTCCTATTCAGTCCAATACACTGTACTTGCTGCGAACAGATGCCTGTGCTCTTTGCACTGTGTATGGCAATGGGAGCAAAATAGTGACTTTCCTTACCAGAAAACAACTCTTGCTCGTAGGACCAGAAATTGCATGTGATTCAACTCCATTTAGGACTGGGAAACAAACGCTAGCTCGCCTTACAAGAAACACACTCTGCTTTTGAGAAAAGAGCACTCTTCCACTCTACTGTGTTTCCTATAGGGCCAGAACAGTGAGCTTGCTCAGAACATAATAACTGTGCTTCCTAAACACACGGGCCATATCTAGTTCAACTCTGCTTAGGAAACTGCCAAGAACAGTAGCTCCTCTTCAGTCCGATACACTGTCCTTGCTGGGAACATACGCGAGTGCTATTTGCACTGTGTATGGCAAAGGGAGCACAATAGTGACTTTCCTTACCAGAAAACAACTCTTGCTCGAAGGACCAGAAACTGCATGTGATTCAACTCCATTTAGGACTGGGAAACAAACGATAGCTTGCCTTACAAAAAACACACTCTGCTTTTGAGAAAAGAGCACTCTTCTACTCTACTGTGTTTCCTTTGGGTCCGAACAGTGAGCTTGCTCAGAACAAAATAACTGTGCTTCCTACACACACGGCCATATCTAGTTCAATTCTGCTTAGGAACCTGACAAGAACAGTAGATCCTGTTCAGTCCAATACACTGTACTTGCTGCGAACAGACGCCAGTACTATTTGTCCTGTGTATGGAAATGGCAGCACAATAGTGATTATTCTTACCATAAAACAACTCTTGCTCGTAGGACAGAAAGTGCATGTGAATCCACTCCATTTAGGACTGGGAAACAAACGTTAGCTCGCCTTACAAGAAACACACTCTGCTTTAGAGAAAAGAGCACTCTTCTACTCTACTGTGTTTCCTATGGCTTCCAAACAGTGAGCTTGCTCAGAACAAAAGTACTGTGCTTCCTACACACAAGGACCATATGTAGTTCAACTCTGCTTAGGAAACTGACAAGAACAGTAGATCCTATTCAGTCCAATACACTGTACTTGCTGGGAAAAGACGCGAGTGCTATTTGCACTGTGTATGGCAATGGGAGCGCAATAGTGACTTTCCTTACCAGAAAACAACTCTTGTTCATAGGACCAGAAACTGCATGTGATTCAACTCCATTTAGGACTAGGAAACAAATGCTAGCTCGCCTTACAAGAACCACACTCTGCTTTTGAGAAAAGAGCACTCATCTACTCTACTGAGTTTCCTATAGGGCCAGAACAGTGAGCTTGCTCAGAACATAAGAACTGTGCTTTCTACACACACGGTCCTTATCTAGTTCAACTCTGCTTAGGAAACTGACAAGAACAGTAGCTCCTCTTCAGTCCGATACACTGTACTTGCTGGGAACAGACGCGAGTGCTATTTGCACTGTGTATGGCAATGAGAGCACAATAGTGACTTTCCTTACCAGAAAACAACTCTTGCTCATAGGACAAAAAACTGCATGTGATTCAACTCCCTTTAGGACTGGGAAACAAATGATAGCTTGCCTTACAAGAAACACACTCTGATTTTGAGAAAAGAGCACTCTTCTACTCTACTGTTTTTCCTATGGGGTCCGAACAGTGAGCTTGCTCAGAAAAAAAGAACTGTGCTTCCTACACACACGGCCATATCTAGTTCAATGCTGCTTAGGAACCTGACAAGAACAGTAGATCCTCTTCAGTCCAATACACTGTACTTGCTGCGAACAGACGCCAGTGCTATTTGTCCTGTGTGTGGCAATGGAAGCACAATAGTGACGATTTTTACCATAAAACAACTCTTGCTCGTAGGACCAGAAACTGCATGTGATTCCACTCCATTTAGGACTGGGAAACAAACGCTAGCTCGCCTTACAAGAAACACACTCTGCTTTAGAGAAAAGAGCACTCTTCTACTCTTCTGTGTTTCCTATGGGGTCCAAACAGTGAGCTTGCTCAGAACAAAAGAACTGTGCTTCCTACACACAAGGACCATATGTAGTTCAACTCTGCTTAGGAAACTGACAAGAACAGTAGCTCCTATTCAGTCCAATACACTGTACTTGCTGGGAAAAGACGCGACTGCTATTTGCCCTGTGTATGGCAATGGGAGCGCAATAGTGACTTTCCTTATAGAAAACAACTCTTGTTCGTAGGACCAGAAACTGCATGTGATTCAACTCCATTTAGGACTAGGAAACAAACGCTAGCTCGCCTTAGAAGAAACACACTCTGCTTTTGAGAAAAGAGCACTCTTCTACTCTACTGTGTTTCCTATAGGGCTAGAACAGTGAGCTTGCTCAGAACATAAGAACTGTGCTTTCTACACACACGGTTCTTATCTAGTTCAACTCTGCTTAGGAAACTGACAAGAACAGTAGCTCCTCTTCAGTCCGATACACTGTACTTGCTGGGAACAGACGCGAGTGCTATTTGCACTGTGTATGTCATTTGGAGCGCAATAGTGACTCTTCTTACCAGAAAACAACTCTTGCTTGTAGGACCAAAAACTGTCTGTGACTCAACTCCATTTAGGACTGGGAAACAAATGTGAGCTCGCCTTACAAGAAACACACTCTGCTTTAGAGAAAAGAGCACTCTTCTACTCTACTGTGTTTCCTATAGGGCCAGAACAGTGAGCTTGCTCAGAACAAATGAACTGTGCTTCCTAGACACACGGGCCATATCTAGTTCAACTCTGCTTAGGAAACTGAGAAGAACAGTAGCTCCTCTTCAGTCCAATACACTGTACTTGCTGGGAACAGATGCCAGTGCTATTTGCACTGTGTATGGCAATGGGAGTGCAATAGTGACTTTCCTTACCAGAAAACAACTCTTGCTCATAGGACCAGAAACTGCATGTGATTCAACTCCATTTAGGACTGGGAAACAAACGCTAGCTCGCCTTACAAGAAACACACTCTGCTTTAGAGAAAAGAGCACTCTTCTACTCTACTGTGTTTCCTATGGGGTCCAAACAGTGAGCTTGCTCAGAACAAAAGAACTGTGCTTCCTACACACACGGCCATATCTAGTTCAATTCTGCTTAGGAACCTGACAAGAACAGTAGATCCTCTTCAGTCCAATACACTGTAGTTGCTGCGAACAGATGCCAGTGCTATTTGTCCTGTGTATGGCAATGGCAGCACAATAGTGAATCTTCTTACCAGAAAACAACTCTTGCTCATAGGACCAAAAACTGCATGTGACTCAAATCCATTTAGGACTGGGAAACAAACGCGAGCTCGCCTTACAAGAAACACACTCTGCTTTATAGAAAAGAGCACTCTTCTACTCTACAGTGTTTCCTATAGGGCCAGAACAGTGAGCTTGCTCAGAACATAATAACTGTGCTTCCTAAACACACGGGCCATATCTAGTTCAACTCTGCTTAGGAAACTGACAAGAACAGTAGCTCCTCTTCAGTCCGATACACTGTACTTGCTGGGAACAGACGCGAGTGCTATTTGCACTGTGTATGGCAATGACAGCGCAATAGTGACTCTCCTTACCAGAAAACAACTCTTGCTCATAGGACCAGAAACTGCATGTGATTTAACGCCATTTAGGACTGGGAAACAAACGCGAGCTCGCCTTACAAGAAACACTCTCTGCTTTAGAGAAAAGAGCACTCTTCTACTCTACTGTGTTTCCTATAGGGTCCAAACAGTGAGCTTGCTGAGAACAAAAGAACTGTGCTTCCTACACACACGGATCATATCTAGATAAACTCTGCTTAGGAAACTGACAAGAACAGTAGCTCCTCTTCAGTCCAATAAACTGTACTTGCTGGGAACAGACGCGAGTGCTATTTGCACTGTGTATGGCATTTGGAGCACAATAGTGACTCTTCTTACCAGAAAACAACTCTTGCTCGTAGGACCAAAAACTGTCTGTGACTCAACTCCATTTAGGACTGGGAAACAAACGCGAGCTCGCCTTACAAGAAACACACTCTGCTTTAAAGAAAAGAGCACTCTTCTACTCTACTGTGTTTCCTATAGGGCCAGAACAGTGAGCTTGCTCAGAACATAATAACTGTGCTTCCTACACTCAAGGACCATATGTAGTTCAACTCTGCTTAGGAAACTGACAAGAACAGTAGCTCCTATTCAGTCCAATACACTGTACTTGCTGGGAACAGACGTGAGTGCTATTTGCACTGTGTATGGCAATGGGAGCGCAATAGTGACTTTCGTTACCAGAAAACAACTCTTGCTCGTAGGACCAGAAACTGCATGTGATTCAACTCTGTTTAGGACTGGGAAACAAATGCTAGCTCGCCTTACATGAAACACTCTCTGCTTTTGAGAAAAGAGCACTCTTCTACTCTACTGTGTTTCCTATGGGGTCCAAACAGTGAGCTTGCTCAGAACAAAGAACTGTGCTTCCTACATACATGGACCATATCTAGTTCAACTCTGCTTAGGAAACTGACAAGAACAGTAGCCCCTCTTCAGACCGATACACTGTAATTGCTGGGAACAACGCGAGTGCTATTTGCACTGTGTATGGCAAAGGGAGCGCAATAGTGACTTTCCTTACCAGAAAACAACTCTTGCTCGTAGGACCAGAAACTGCATGTGATTCAACTCCATTTAGGACTGGGAAACAAACGATAGCTTGCCTTACAAATAACACACTCTGCTTTTGAGAAAAGAGCACTCTTCTACTCTACTGTGTTTCCTATGGGGTCCGAACAGTGAGCTTGCTCAGAACAAAAGAACTGTGCTTCCTACACACACGGCCATATCTAGTTCAATTCTGCTTAGGAACCTGACAAGAACAGTAGATCCTCTTCAGTCCAATACACTGTATTTGCTGCAAACAGACGCCAGTGCTATTTGTCCTGTGTATGGCAATGGCAGCACAATAGTGACTATTCTTACCATAAAACAACTCTTGCTCGTAGGACAGAAACTGCATGTGATTCAACTCCATTTAGGACTGGGAAACAAACGCTAGCTCGCCTTACAAGAAACACACTCTGTTTTAGAAAAAAGAGCACTCTTCTACTCTACTGTGTTTCCTATGGCGTCCAAACAGTGAGCTTGCTCAGAACAAAAGAACTGTGCTACCTACACACAAGGACCATATGTAGTTCAACTCTGCTTAGGAAACTGACAAGAACAGTAGCTACTCTTCAGTCCAATACACTGTACTTGCTGGGAAGAGATGCGAGTGCTATTTGCACTGTGTATGGCATTTGGAGCGCAATAGTGACTCTTCTTACCAGAAAACAACTCTTGCGCGTAGGACCAAAAAATGTCTGTGACTCAACTCCATTTAGGACTGGGAAACAAACGTGAGCTCGCCTTACAAGAAACACACTCTGCTTTAGAGAAAAGAGCACTCTTCTACTCTACTGTGTTTCCTATAGGGCCAGAACAGTGAGCTTGCTCAGAACAAAAGAACTGTGCTTCCTACACACACAGGACATATCTAGTTCAACTCTGCTTAGGAAACTGACAAGAACAGTAGCTCCTCTTCAGTCCGATACACTGTACTTGCTGAGAACAGACGCGAGTGCTATTTGAACTGTGAATGGCAATTTGAGCACAATAGTGACTCGTCTTACCAGAAAACAACTCTTGCTCGTAGGACAAAAAACTGCATGTGACTCAACTCCATTTACGACTATGAAACAAACTCTAGCTCGCCTTACAAGAAACACACTCTGCTTTTGAGAAAGGAGCACTTTTCTACTCTACTGTGTTTCCTATAGGGCCAGAACAGTGAGCTTGCTCAGAACAAATGAACTGTGCTTCCTAGACACACGGGCCATATCTAGTTCAACTCTGCTTAGGAAACTGAGAAGAACAGAAGCTCCTATTCATTCCAATACACTGTACTTGCTGGGAACAGATGCCAGTGCTCTTTTTTTCACTGTGTATGGCAATGGGAGCACAATAGTGACTTTCCTTACCAGAAAACAACTCTTGCTCGTAGTACCAGAAACTGCATGTGATTCAACTCCATTTAGGACTGGGAAACAAACGCTAGCTCGCCTTACAAGAAACACTCTCTGCTTTTTAGAAAAGAGCACTCTTGTACTCTACTGTGTTTCCTATGGGGTCCAAACAGTGAGCTTGCTCAGAACAAAAGAACTGTGCTTCCTACACACATGGACCATATCTAGTTCAACTCTTCTTAGGAAACTGACAAGAACAGTAGCTCCTATTCAGTCCAATACACTGTACATGTTGTGAACAGACGCGAGTGCTATTTGCACTGTGTATGGCATTTGGAGCACAATAGTGACTCTTCTTACCAGAAAACAACTCTTGCTCATAGGACCAAAAATTGCATGTGACTCAAATCCATTTAGGACTGGGAAACAAATGTGAGCTCGCCTTACAAGAAACACACTCTGCTTTTGAGAAAGGAGCACTTTTCTCCTCTACTGTGTTTCCTATAGGGCCAGAAGAGTGAGGTTGCTCAGAACAAATGAACTGTGCTTCCTACACACACGGCCATATCTAGTTCAACTCTGCTTAGGAAACTGAGAAGAACAGTAGCTCCTATTCAGTCCAATACACTGTACTTGCTGCGAACAGACGCCAGTGCTCTTTGCACTGTGTATGGCAATGGGAGCAAAATAGTGACTTTCCTTACCAGAAAACAACTCTTGCTCGTAGGACCAGAAATTGCATGTGATTCAACTCCATTTAGGACTGGGAAACAAACGCTAGCTCGCCTTACAAGAAACACACTCTGCTTTTGAGAAAAGAGCACTCTTCTACTCTACTGTGTTTCCTAGGGGTCCGAAAAGTGATCTTGCTCAGAACAAAAGCACTGTGCTTCCTACACACACGGCCATATCTAGTTCAATTCTGCTTAGAAACCTGACAAGAACAGTAGATCCTCTTCAGTCCAATACACTGTACTTGCTGGGAATAGACGCCAGTGCTATTTGTCCTGTGTATGGCAATGGCAGCACAATAGTGACTATTCTTACCATAAAACAACTCTTGCTCGTAGAACCAGAAACTGCATGTGTTTCCACACCATTTAGGACTGGGAAACAAACGCTAGCTCGCCTTACAAGAAACACACTCTGCTTTTGAGAAAAGAGCAGTATTCTATTCTAATGTGTTTCCTATAGGGCCAGAACATTGAGCTTGCTCAGAAAAAAAGAACTGTGCTTCCTACACACACGGGCAATATCTAGTTTAACTCTGCTTAGGAACCTGAGAAGAACAGTAGCTCCTCTTCAGTCCAATACACTGTACTTGCTGGGAACAGATGCCAGTGCTATTTGCACTGTGTATGGCAATGGGAGCCCAATAGTAACTTTCCGTACCAGAAAACAACTCTTGTTGTAGGACCAGAAACTGCATGTGATTCATCTCCATTTAGGACTCGGAAACAAACGCTAGCTCGCCTTACAAGAAACACACTCTGCTTTTGAGAAAAGAGCACTCTTCTACTCTACTGTGTTTCCTATGGGGTCCAAACAGAGAGCTTGCTCAGAACAAAAGAACTGTGCTTCCTACACACACGGACCATATGTAGTTCAACTCTGCTTAGGAAACTGACAAGAACAGTAGCTCCTCTTCAGTCCGATACACTGTACTTGCTGGGAACAGACGGGAGTGCTATTTGCACTGTGTATGGCAATGAGAGCGCAAAAGTGACTTTCCTTACCAGAAAACAACTCTTGCTCGTAGGACAAAAAACTGCATGTGATTCAACTCCCTTTAAGACTGGGAAACAAATGATAGCTTGCCTTACAAGGAACACACTCTGATTTTGAGAAAAGAGCACTCTTCTACTCTACTGTGTTTCCTATGGGGTCCGAACAGTGAGCTTGCTCAGAACAAAAGAACTGTGCTTCCTACACACACGGCCATATCTAGTTCAATTCTGCTTAGGAACCTGACAAGAACAGTAGATCCTCTTCAGTCCAATACACTGTACTTGCTGCGAACAGACGCCAGTGCTATTTGCACTGTGTATTGCATTTGGAGCACAATAGTGACTCTTCTTAACAGGAAACAACTCTTGCTTGTAGTACCAGAAACTGCATGGGTATCAACTCCACTTAGGACTGCGAAACAAACGCTAGCTCGCCTTACAAGAAACACACTCTGCTTTAGAGAAAAGAGCACTCATCTACTCTACTGTGTTTCCTATAGGGCCAGAACAGTGAGCTTGCTCAGAACAAAAGAAATGTGATTCCTACACACATGGACCATATCTAGTTCAACTCTGCTTAGTAAACTCACAAGAACAGTAGCTCCTCTTCTGTCCAATACACTTTACTTCTGGGAAGAGACGCCAGTGCTATTTGCACTGTGTATGGCAATGAGACCGCAATAGTGACTTTCCTTACCAGAAAACAACTCTTGCTCGTAGGAACACAAATGCATGTGTTTCAACGCCACTTAGGACTGGGAAACAAATGCTAACTCGCCTTACAAGAAACACTCTCTGCTTTTTAGAAAAGATCACTCTTCTACTCTACTGTGTTTCCTATGGGGTCCAAACAGTGAGCTTGCTCAGAACAAAAGCACTGTGCTTCCTACACACATGGACCATATCTAGTTAAACTCTGCTTAGGAACCTGACAAGAACAGTAGCTCCTATTCAGTCCAATACACTGTACTTGCTGGGAACAGATGCGAGTGCTATTTGCACTGTGTATGGCATTTGGAGCACAATAGTGACTCTTCTTACCAGAAAACAACTCTTGCTCGTAGGACCAAAAACTGTCTGTGACTCAACTCCATTAAGGACTGGGAAACAAACACGAGCTCGCCTTACAAGAAACACACTCTGCTTTAGAGAAAAGAGCACTCTTCTACTCTACTGTGTTTCCTATGGGGTCCGAACAGTGAGCTTGCTCAGAACAAAAGAACTGTGCTTCCTACACACACGGCCATATCTAGTTCAATTCTGCTTAGGAACCTGACAAGAACAGTAGATCCTCTTCAGTCTAATACACTGTACTTGCTGGGAACAGACGGGAGTGCTATTTGTCCTGTGTATGGCAATGGCAGCGCAATAGTGACTATTCTTACCAGAAAACAACTCTTGCTCGTAGGACCAGAAACTGCATGTGATTCCACTCCATTTAGGCCTGGGAAACAAACGCTAGCTCGCCTTACAAGAAACACACTCTGCTTTTGAGAAAAGAGCACTCTTCTACTCTACTGTGTTTTCTATGGGGTCCAAACAGTGAGCTTGCTCAGAACAAAAGAACTGTGCTTCCTACACACATGGACCATATCTAGTTCAACTCTGAGTAGGAAACTGACAAGAACAGTAGCTTCTCTTCAGAACAATACACTGTACATGGTGGGAACAGTCGCGAGTGCTATTTGCACTGTGTATGGCATTTGGAGCGCAATAGTGACTCTTCTTACCAGAAAACAACTCTTGCTCATAGGACCAAAAACTGTCTGTGACTCAACTCCATTTAGGACTGGGAAACACACGCGAGCTTGCCTTACAAGAAACACACTCTGCTTTAGAGTAAAGAGCACTCTTCTACTCTAATGTGTTTCCTATAGGGCCAGAACAGTGAGCTTGCTCAGAACAAAAGAACTGTGCTTCCTACACACATGGACCATATCTAGTTCAACTCTGCTTAGGAAACTGACAAGAACAGTAGCTCCTCTTCAGTCCAATACACTGTACTTGCTGGGAAGAGACGCCAGTGCTATTTGCACTGTGTATGGCAATGAGAGCGCAATAGTGACTTTCCTTACCAGAAAACAACTCTTGCTCGTAGGAAAACAAACTGCATGTGATTCAACGCCACTTAGGACTGGGAAACAAATGCTAGCTCGCCTTACAAGAAACACTCTCTGCTTTTTAGAAAAGAGCATTCTTCTACTCTACTGTGTTTCCTATGGGGTCCAAACAGTGAGCTTGCTCAGAACAAAAGAACTGTGCTTGCTACACACACGGGCCATATCTAGTTCAACTCTGCTTAGGAAACTGGCAAGAACAGTAGCTCCTATTCAGTCCAATACACTGTACATGCCTGGAACAGACGCGAGTGCTATTTGCACTGTGTATGACATTTGGAGCACAATAGTGACTCTTCTTACCAGAAAACAACTCTTGCTCGTAGTACCAGAAACTGCATGGGATTCAACTCCATTTAGGACTGCGAAACAAACGATAGCTCGCCTTACAAGAAACACACTCTGCTTTAGAGAAAAGAGCACTCTTCTACTCTACTGTGTTTCCTATGGGGTCCAAACAGTGAGCTTGCTAAGAACAAAAGAACTGTGCTTCCTGCACACACGGGCCATATCTAGCTCAACTCTGCTTAGGAAACTGACAAGAACAGTAGCTCCTATTCAGTCCAATACACTGTACTTGCTGGGAACAGACGCGAGTGCTATTTGCACTGTGTATGGCAATGGGTGCGCAATGTGACTTTCCTTACCAGAAAACAACTCTTGTTCATAGGACCAGAAACGGCATGTGATTCAACTCCATTTAGGACTAGGAAACAAACGCTTGCTCGCCTTACAAGAAACACACTCTGCTTTAGAGAAAAGAGCACTCTTCTACTCTACTGTGTTTCCTATAGGGCCAGAACAGTGAGCTTGCTCAGAACATAGGAACTGTGCTTGCTACACACACGGGCCATATCTAGTTCAACTCTGCTTAGGAAACTGACATGAACAGTAGCTCCTATTCAGTCCAATACACTGTACATGCTGGGAACAGACGCGAGTGCTATTTGCACTGTGTATGGCATTTGGAGCACAATAGTGACTCTTCTTACCAGGAAACAACTCTTGCTCGTAGTACCAGAAACTGCATGGGACACAACTCCATTTAGGACTGCGAAACAAACGATAGCTCGCCTTACAAGAAACACACTCTGCTTTAGAGAAAAGAGCACTCATCTACTCTAATGTGTTTCCTATAGGGCCAGAACAGTGAGCTTGCTCAGAACATAAGTACTGTGCTCCCTACACACACGGGCCATATCTAGCTCAACTCTGCTTAGGAAACTGACAAGAACAGTAGCTCCTATTCAGTCCAATACACTGTACATGCTGGGAACAGACGCGAGTGCTATTTGTTCTGTGTATGGCATTTGGAGCACAATAGTGACTCTTCTTACCAGAAATCAACTCTTGATCGTAGGACCAAAAACTGCATGTGACTCAAATCCATTTAGGACTGGGAAACAAACGCGAGCTCGCCTTACAAGAAACACACTCTGCTTTAGAGAAAAGAGGACTCTTCTACTCTACTGTGTTTCCTATTGGGCCAGAACAGTGAGCTTGCTCAGAACATAATAACTGTGCTTCCTAATCACACGGGCCATATCTACTTCAACTCTGCTTAGGAAACTAACAAGAACAGTAGCTCCTCTTCAGTCCGATACACTGTACTTGCTGGGAACAGACGGGAGTGCTATTTGCACTGTGTATGGTAATGGCAGCGCAATAGTGACTATTCATACCATAAAAAAACTCTTGCTCCTTGGACCAGAAACTGCATGTGATTCAAGTCTATTTAGGACTGGGAAACAAACGCTAGCTCTCCTTACAAGAAACACACTCTGCTTTAGAAAAAGGGCACTCTTCTACTCTACTGTGTTTCCTACAGGGCCAGAACAGTGAGCTTGCTCAGAACAAAAGAACTGTGCTTTCCACACACGGGCCATATCTAGTTCAACTCTGCTTAGGAAACTGACAAGAACAGTAGATCCTCTTCAGTAAAATACACTGTACTTGCTGGGAACAGACGCCAGTGCTATTTGCACTGTGTATGGCAATTGGAGCACAATAGTGACTCCTCTTACCAGAAAACAACTCTTGCTCATAGGACAAAAGACTGCATGTGACTCAACTCCATTTAGGACTGGAAAACAAACTCTAGCTCACTTTACAAGAAACACACTCTGCTTTTGACAAAAGAGCATTCTTCTACTCTACTGTGTTTCCTATAGTTCCAGAACAGTGAGCTTGCTCAGAAAAAAAGAATTGTGCTTCCTACCCACACGGGCCATATCTAGTTCAACTCTTCTTAGGAAACTGACAAGAACAGTAGCTCCTCTTCAGTCCAATACACTGTACTTGCTGGGAACAGACGCATGTGCTATTTGCACTGTGTATGGCAATGGGAGCACAATAGTGACTTTCCTTACCAGAAAACAACTCTTGCTGCTAGGACCAGAAACTGCATGTGATTCAACTCCATTTAGGACTGGGAAAGAAATGCTAGCTCGCCTTACAACAAACACACTGCTTTAGAGAAAAGAGCACTCTTCTACTCTACTGTGTTTCCTTTGGGGTCCAAACAGTGAGCTTGCTCAGAACAAAAGAACTGTGCTTCCTACACACACTGACTATATGTAGTTCAACTCTGCTTAGGAAACTGACAAGAACAGTAGCTCCTCTTCAGTCCAATACACTGTACTTGATGGGAACAGACACGAGTGCTATTTACACTGTGTATGGCAATGAGACCGCAATAGTGACTTTCCTTACCAGAAAACAACTCTTGCTCGTAGGACCACAAACTGCATGGGATTCAACTCCACTTAGGACTGCGAAACAAACGCTAGCTCGCCTTACAAGAAACACACTCTGCTTTAGAGAAAAGAGCACTCATCTACTCTACTGTGTTTCCTATAGGGCCAGAACAGTGAGCTTGCTCAGAACAAAAGAACTGTGATTCCTACACACATGGACCATATCTAGTTCAACTCTGCTTAGTAAACTCACAAGAACAGTAGCTCCTCTTCAGTCCAATACACTTTACTTCTGGGAAGAGACGCCAGTGCTATTTGCACTGTGTATGGCAATGAGACCGCAATAGTGACTTTCCTTACCAGAAAACAACTCTTGCTCGTAGGAACACAAATGCATGTGTTTCAACGCCACTTAGGACTGGGAAACAAATGCTAGCTCGCCTTACAAGAAACACTCTCTGCTTTTTAGAAAAGATCACTCTTCTACTCTACTGTGTTTCCTATGGGGTCCAAACAGTGAGCTTGCTCAGAACAAAAGCACTGTGCTTCCTACACACATGGACCATATCTAGTTAAACTCTGCTTAGGAAACTGACAAGAACAGTAGCTCCTATTCAGTCCAATACACTGTACATGCCTGGAAGAGACGCGAGTGCTATTTGCACTGTGTATGGCATTTGGAGCACAATAGTGACTCTTCTTACCAGAAAACAACTCTTGCTCGTAGTACCAGAAACTGCATGGGATTCAACTCCATTTAGGACTGCGAAACAAATGCTAGCTCGCCTTACAAGAAACACACTCTGCTTTAGAGAAAAGAGCACTCTTCTACTCTACTGTGTTTCCTATGGGGTCCTAACAGTGAGCTTGCTCAGAACAAAAGAACTGTGCTTCCTACACACACGGGCCATATCTAGTTCAACTCTGCTTAGGAAACACACAAGAACAATAGCACCTATTCAGTCCAATACACTGTACTTGCTGGGAACAGACGGGAGTGCTATTTGCACTGTGTATGGCAATGAGAGCGCAAAAGTGACTTTCCTTACCAGAAAACAACTCTTGCTCGTAGGACAAAAAACTGCATGTGATTCAACTCCCTTTAGGACTGGGAAACTAATGATAGCTTGCCTTACAAGGAACACACTCTGATTTTGAGAAAAGAGCACTCTTCTAGTCTACTGTGTTTCCTATAGGGCCAAAACAGTAAGCTTGCTCAGAACAAAAGAACTGTGCTTCCTACACACACGGCCATATTTAGTTCAATTCTGCTTAGGAACCTGACAAGAACAGTAGATCCTCTTGAGTCCAATACAATGTACTTGCTGGGAACAGACACCAGTGCTATTTGTACTGTGTATGGCAATGGCAGCGCAATAGAGACTATTCTTACCATAAAAAAACTCTTGTTCATAGGACCAGAAACTGCATGTGATTCAACTCCATTTAGGACTGGGAAACAAACGCTAGCTCGCCTTACAAGAAACACACTACTTTAGAGAAAAGAGCACTCTTCTACTCTACTGTGTTTCTTACAGGCCAGAACAGTGAACTTGCTCAGAACAAAAGAAATGTGCTTCCCACACACGGTCCATATCTAGTTCAACTCTTCTTAGGAAACTGACAAGTACAGTAGATCCTCTTCAGTCCAATAGACTGTACTTGCTGGGAACAGAGGCCAGTGCTATTTGCACTGTGTATGGCAATTGGAGCACAATAGTGACTCGTCTTACCAGAAAACAACTCTTGCTCATAGGACAAAAAACTGCATGTGACTCAACTCCATTTAGGACTGGGAAACAAACTCTAGCTGCTTTACAAGAAACACACTCTGCTTTTGAGAAAAGAGCACTCTTCTACTCTACTGTGTTTCCTATAGGGCCAGAACAGTGAGCTTGCTCAGAAAAAAAGAACTGTGCTTCCTACCCACACGGGCCATATCTAGTTCAACTCTTCTTAGGAAACTGACAAGAACAGTAGCTCCTCTTCAGTCCAATACACTGTACTTGCTGGGAACAGACGCATGTGCTATTTGTACTGTGTATGGCAATGGGAGCGCAATAGTGACTTTCCTTACCAGAAAACAACTCTTGCTCCTAGGACCGGAAACTGCATGTGATTCCACACCATTTAGGACTGGGAAAGAAATGCTAGCTCGCTTTACAACAAACACACTGCTTTAGAGAAAAGAGCACTCTTCTACTCTACTGTGTTTCCTATGGGGTCCAATCAGTGAGCTTGCTCAGAACAAAAGAACTGTGCTTCCTACACACACGGACTATATGTAGTTCAACTCTGCTTAGGAAACTGACAAGAACAGTAGCTCCTCTTCAGACCAATACACTGTACTTGATGGGAAGAGACGCGAGTGCTATTTACACTGTGTATGGCAAGGAGAGCGCAATAGTAACTTTCCTTACCAGAAAACAACTCTTGCTCGTAGGACCACAAACTGCATGTGATTCAACGCCATTTAGGACTGGGAAACAAATGCTAGCTGGCCTTACAAGAAATACACTCTGCTTTTGAGAAAAGAGCACTCTTCTACTCTACTGTGTTTCCTATGGGGTCCAAACAGTGAACTTGCTCAGAACAAAAGAACTGTGCTTCCTACACACATGGATCATATCTAGTTCAACTCTGCTTATGAAACTGACAAGAACAGTAGCTCCTATTCAGTCCAATACACTGTACTTGCTTGGAACAGACCCGAGTGCTATTTGCACTGTGTATGGCATTTGGAGCACAATAATGACTCTTCTTACCAGAAAACAACTCTTGCTCGTAGGACCAAAAACTGCATGTGACTCAACTCCATTTAGGACTGGGAAACAAACGCGAGCTCGCCTTACAAGAAACACACTCTGCTTTAGAGAAAAGAGCACTCTTCTACTCTACTGTGTTTCCTATAGGGCCAGAACAGTGAGCTTGCTCAGAACATAATCACTGTGCTTCCTAAACACACGGGCCATATCTAGTTCAACTCTGCTTAGGAAACTGACAAGAACAGTAGCTCCTCTTCAGTCCGATACACTGTACTTGCTGGGAACAGACGCGAGTGCTATTTGCACTGTGTATGGCAAAGGGAGCGCAATAGTGACTTTCCTTACCAGAAAACAACTCTTGATCGTAGGACCAGAAACTGCATGTGATTCAACTCCATTTAGGACTGGGAAACAAATGCTAGCTCACCTTACAAGAAACACACTCTGCTTTTGAGAAAAGAGCACTCTTCTAGTCTACTGTGTTTCCTATAGGGCCAAAACAGTAAGCTTGCTCAGAATAAAGGAACTGTGCTTCCTACACACACGCCCATATTTAGTTCAATTCTGCTTAGGAACCTGACAAGAACAGTAGATCCTCTTGAGTCCAATACACTGTACTTGCTGGGAACAGACACCAGTGCTATTTGTACTGTGTATGGCAATGGCAGCGCAATAGTGACTATTCTTACCATAAAAAAACTCTTGCTCGTAGGACCAGAAACTGCATGTGATTCAACTCTATTTAGGACTGGGAAACAAACGCTAGCTCGACTTCCAAGAAACACACTCTGCTTTTGAGAAAAGAGCACTCTTCTACTCTACTTTGTTTCCTATGTGTTCCAAAAAGTGAGCTTGCTCAGAACAAAAAAAATGTGCTTCCTAAACACACGGCCATATCTCGTTCAAGTCTGCTTAGGAACCTGACAAGGACAGTAGATCCTCTTCAGTCCAATACACTGTACTTGCTGGGAACAGACGCCAGTGCTATTTGTCCTGTGTAGGGCAATTGCAGTTCAATAGTGACTCTTCTTACCAGAAAACAACTCTTGCTCGTAGGACCAGAAACTGCATGTGATTCAACTCCATTTAGGACTGGGAAACAAACTCCTGCTCGCTTTACAAGAAACACACTCTGCTTTTGAGAAAAGAGCACTCTTCTACTCTACTGTGTTTCCTATAGGGCCAGAACAGTGAGCTTGCTCAGAAAAAAGGAACTGTACTTCCTAAACACACGGGCCATATCTAGTTCAACTCTGCTTAGGAAACTGAGAAGAACAGTAGCTCCTCTTCAGTCCAATACACTGTACTTGCTGGGAAAAGACGGGAGGGCTATTTGCAATGTTTATGGCAATGGGAGTGCAATATTGACTTTCCTTACCAGAAAACAACTCTTGTTCGTAGGACCAGAAACTGCATGTGATTCCACTCCATTTAAGAATGGGAAAAAAACGCTAGTTCGCCTTAAAAGAAACACACTCTGCTTTTGAGAAAAAAGCACTCTTCTACTCTACTGTGTTTCCTATGGGGTCCGAACAGTGAGCTTGCTCAGAACAAAAGAACTGTGCTTCCTACACACATGGATCATATCTAGTTCAACTCTTTATGAAACTGAGAAGAACAGTAGCTCCTATTCAGTCCAATAGACTGTACTTGCTGGGAACAGACCCGAGTGCTATTTGCACTGTGTATGGCATTTGGAGCACAATAGTGACTCTTCTTACCAGAAAACAACTCTTGCTCGTAGGACCAAAAACTGCATGTGATTCAACTCCATTTAGGAATGGGAAAAAACGCTAGCTCGCCTTAAAAGAAACACACTCTGCTTTTGAGAAAAAAGCACTCTTCTACTCTACTGTGTTTCCTATGGGGTCCGAACAGTGAGCTTGCTCAGAACAAAAAAACTATGCTTCCTACACACACGGCCATATCTAGTTCAAGTCTGCTTAGGAACCTGACAAGAACAGTAGAACCTCTTCAGCCCAATACAAAGTACTTGCTGCGAACAGATGCCAGTGCTATTTGTCCTGTGTATGGCAATGGCAGCGCAATTGTGACTCTTATTACAAGAAAGCAACTCTTGCTCGTAGTACCAGAAACTGCATGGGATTCAACTCCATTTAGGACTGGGACACAAACGCTAGCTCGCCTTACAAGAAACACACTCTGCTTTAGAGAAAAGAGCACTCTTCTACTCTACTGTGTTTCCTATAGGCCCAAAACAGTGAGCTTGCTCAGAACATAAGAACTGTGCTTCCTACGCACATGGGCCTTATCTAGTTCAACTCTGCTTAGGAACCTGACAAGAATAGTAGATCCTCTTCAGTCCAATACACTGTACTTGCTGGAAACAGATGCCAGTGCTATTTGTCCTGTGTATGGCAATGGCAGCGCAATAGTGACTATTCTTACCATAAAACACCTCTTGCTCGTAGGACCAGAAACTGCATGTGATTCCACTCCATTTAAGACTGGGACACAAACGCTAGCTCACCTTACAAGAAACACACTCTGCTTTAGAGAAAAGAGCACTCTTCTACTCTACTGTGTTTCCTATGGGGTCCAAACAGTGAGCTTGCTCAGAACTAAAGAACTGTGCTTCCTAGACACGAGGACCTTATGTAGTTCAACTCTGCTTAGGAAACTGACAAGAACAGTAGCTCCTATTCAGTCCAATACACTGTACTTGCTGGGAAAAGACGCGAGTGCTATTTGCCCTGTGTATGGCAATGGGAGCGCAATAGTGACTTTCCTTACCAGAAAACAACTCTTGTTCGTAGGACCAGAAACTGCATGTGATTCAACTCCATTTGGGACTGGGAAACAAACGCTAGCTCGCCTTACAAGAAACACACTCTGCTTTTGAGAAAAGAGCACTCTTCTACTCTACTGTGTTTCATATAGGGACAGAACAGTGAGCTTGCTCAGAACAAAAGAACTGTGCTTCCTACACACACGGCCATATCTAGTTCAATTCTGCTTAGGACCTTGACCAGAAAGTAGATCCTCTTCAGTCCAATACACTGTACTTGCTGGGAACAGATGCCAGTGCTATTTGTCCTGTATGTGGCAATGGCAGCGCAATAGTGACTATTCTTACCATAAAACAACTCTTGCACGTAGGACCATAAATTGCATATGATTCCACTCCATTTAGGACTGGGAACCAAACGCTAGCTCGCCTTACAAGAAACACACTCTGCTTTTGAGAAAAGAGCACTCTTCTACTCTACTGTGTTTCCTATGGGGTCCAAACAGTGTGCTTGCTCAAAACAAAAGAACTGTGCTTCCTACACACATGGACCATATCTAGTTCAACTCTTCTTAGGAAACTGACAAGAACAGTAGCTCCTATTCAGTCCAATACACTGTACTTGGTGGGAACAGACGCGAGTGCTATTTGCACTGTGTATGGCATTTAGAGCGCAATAGTGACTCTTCTTACCAGAAAACAACTCTTGCTCGTAGGACCAAAAACTGTCTGTGACTCAACTCCATTTAGGACTGGGAAACAAACGCGAGCTGACCTTACAAGAAACACACTCTGCTTTAGAGAAAAGAGCACTCATATACTCTACTGTGTTTCCTGTAGGGCCAGAACAGTCAGCTTGCTCAGAACAAAAGAACTGTGCTTCCTACACACACGGGCCATATCTAGTTCAACTCTGCTTAGGAAACTGACAAGAACAGTAGCTCCTCTTCAGTTCGATACACTGTACTTGCTGAGAACAGACGCGAGTGCTATTTGCACTGTGTATGGCAATGGGAGCGCAATAGTGACTTTCCTTACCAGAAAACAACTCTTGCTCGTAGGATGAGAAACTGCATGTGACTCAACTCCATTTAGGACTGGTAAACAAACGCTAGCTCGACTTCCAAGAAACACACTCTGCTTTTGAGAAAAGAGCACTCTTCTACTCTACTTTGTTTCCTATGTGTTCCGAAAAGTGAGCTTGCTCAGAACAAAAAAAAATGTGCTTCCTAAACACACGGCCATATCTCGTTCAAGTCTGCTTAGGAACCTGACAAGAACAGTAGATCCTCTTCAGTCCAATACACTGTACTTGCTGGGAACAGACGCCAGTGCTGTTTGTCCTGTGTAGGGCAATGGCAGCGCAATAGTGACTCTTCTTACCAGAAAACAACTCTTGCTCGTAGGACCAGAAACTGCATGTGATTCAACTCCATTTAGGACTGGGAAACAAACTCTAGCTTGCTTTACAAGAAACACACTCTGCTTTTGAGAAAAGAGCACTCTTCTACTCTACTGTGTTTCCTATAGGGCCAAAACAGTGAGCTTGCTCAGAAAAAAGGAACTGTACTTCCTAAACACACGGGCCATATCTAGTTCAACTCTGCTTAGGAAACTGAGAAGAACAGTAGCTCCTCTTCAGTCCAATACACTGTACTTGCTGGGAAAAGACGGGAGGGCTATTTGCACTGTTTATGGCAATGGGAGTGCAATATTGACTTTCCTTACCAGAAAACAACTCTTGCTCGTAGGACCAGAAACTGCATGTGATTCCACTCCATTTAGGAATGGGAAAAAAACGCTAGCTCGCCTTAAAAGAAACACACTCTGCTTTTGAGAAAAAAGCACTCTTCTACTCTACTGTGTTTCCTATGGGGTCCGAACAGTGAGCTTGCTCAGAACAAAAGAACTGTGCTTCCTACACACATGGATCATATCTAGTTCAACTCTTTATGTAACTGAGAAGAACAGTAGCTCCTATTCAGTCCAATAGACTGTACTTGCTGGGAACAGACCCGAGTGCTATTTGCACTGTGTATGTCATTTGGAGCACAATAGTGACTCTTCTTACCAGAAAAAAACCTTGCTCGTAGGACCAAAAACTGCATGTGATTCACCTCCATTTAGGAATGGGAAAAAAACGCTAGCTCGCCTTAAAAGAAACACACTCTGCTTTTGAGAAAAAAGCACTCTTCTACTCTACTGTGTTTCCTATGGGGTCCGAACAGTGAGCTTGCTCAGAACAAAAAAACTGTGCTTCCTACACACACGGCCATATCTAGTTCAAGTCTGCTTAGGAACCTGACAAGAACAGTAGAACCTCTTCAGCCCAATACAATGTACTTGCTGCGAACAGATGCCAGTGCTATTTGTCCTGTGTATGGCAATGGCAGCGCAATTGTGACTCTTATTACCAGAAAACAACTCTTGCTCGTAGTACCAGAAACTGCATGGGATTCAACTCCATTTAGGACTGGGACACAAACGCTAGCTCGCCTTACAAGAAACACACTCTGCTTTAGAGAAAAGAGCACTCTTCTACTCTACTGTGTTTCCTATAGGCCCAAAACAGTGAGCTTGCTCAGAACATAAGAACTGTGCTTCCTACACACACGGGCCTTATCTAGTTCAACTCTGCTTAGGAACCTGACAAGAATAGTAGATCCTCTTCAGTCCAATACTGTACTTGCTGGGAACAGACGCCAGTGCTATTTGTCCTGTGTATGGCAATGGCAGTGCAATAGTGACTATTCTTACCATAAAACAACTCTTGCTCGTAGGACCACAAACTGCATGTGATTCCACTCCATTTAGGACTGGGACACAAACGCTAGCTCGCCTTACAAGAAACACACTCTGCTTTAGAGAAAAGAGCACTCTTCTACTCTACTGTGTTTCCTATGGGGTCCAAACAGTGAGCTTGCTCAGAACAAAAGAACTGTGCTTCCTAGACACGAGGACCTTATGTAGTTCTACTCTGATTAGGAAACTGACAAGAACAGTAGCTCCTATTCAGTCCAATACACTGTACTTGCTGGGAAAAGACGCGAGTGCTATTTGCCCTGTGTATGGCAATGGGAGTGCAATAGTGACTTTCCTTACCAGAAAACAACTCTTGTTCGTAGGACCAGAAACTGCATGTGATTCAACTCCATTTAGGACTGGGAAACAAACGCTAGCTCGCCTTACAAGAAACACACTCTGCTTTTGAGAAAAGAGCACTCTTCTACTCTACTGTGTTTCCTATGGGGTCCAAACAGTGAGCTTGCTCAGAACAAAAGAACTGTGCTTCCTACACACACGGCCATATTTAGTTCTATTCTGCGTAGGACCCTGACCAGAAAGTAGATCCTCTTCAGTCCAATACACTGTACTTGCTGGGAACAGACGCCAGTGCTATTTGTCCTGTATGTGGCAATGGCAGCGCAATAGTGACTACTCTTACCATAAAACAACTCTTGCTCGTAGGACCAGAAATTGCATGTGATTCCACTCCATTTAGGACTGGGAAACAAACGCTAGCTCGCCTTACAAGAAACACACTCTGCTTTTGAGAAAAGAGCACTCTTCTACTCTACTGTGTTTCCTGTAGGGCCAGAACAGTGAGCTTGCTCAGAAAAAAGGAACTGTACTTCCTAAACACACGGGCCATATCTAGTTCAACTCTGCTTAGGAAACTGAGAAGAACAGTAGCTCCTCTTCAGTCCAATACACTGTACTTGCTGGGAACAGACGGGAGGGCTATTTGCACTGTGTATGGCAATGGGAGCACAATAGTGACTTTCCTTACCAGAAAACAACTCTTGCTCGTAGGACCAGAAACTGCATGTGATTCCACTCCATTTAGGACTGGGAAACAAACGCTAGCTCGCCTTACAAGAAACATACTCTCCTTTAGAGAAAAGAGCACTCTTCTACTCTACTGTGTTTCCTATGGGGTCCAAACAGTGAGCTTGTTCAGAACAAAAGAACTATGCTTCCTACACACACGGACCATATCTAGTTCAACTCTGCTTAGTAAACTGACAAGAACAGTAGCTCCTATTCAGTCCAATACACTGTACTTGCTGGGAAAAGACGCGAGTGCTATTTGTCTTGTGTAGGGCAATGGGAGCGCAATCGTGACTTTCCTTACCAGAAAACAACTCTTGTTCGTAGGACCAGAAACTGCATGTGATTCAACTCCATTTAGGACTAGGAAACAAACGCTAGCTCGCCTTACAAAAACACACACTGCTTTTGAGAAAAGAGCACTCTTCTACTCTACTGTGTTTCCTGTAGGGCCAGAACAATGAGCTTGCTCAGAACATAAGAACTGTGCTTCCTACACACGGGCCATATCTAGTTCCACTCTGCTTAGGAAACTGACAAGAAAAGTAGATCCTCTTCAGTCCGATACACTGTACTTGCTGGGAACAGACACGAGAGCTATTTGCACTATGTATGGCAAGGGGAGCGCAATAGTGACTTTCCTTACGAGAAATCAACTCTTGCTCTTAGGACCAGAAACTGAATGTGATTCAACTCCATTTAGGACTGTGAAACAAACGCTAGCTTGCCTTACAAGAAACACACTCTGCTTTTGAGAAAAGAGCACTCTTCTACTCTACTGTGTTTCCTATGGTGTCCGAACAGTGAGCTTGCTCAGAACAAAAGAATGGTGCTTCCTACACACACGGCCATATCTAGTTCAATTCTGCTTAGGAACCTGACAAGAACAGTAGATCCTCTTTAGTCCAATACACTGTACTTGCTGGGAACAGACACCAGTGCTATTTGTCCTGTGTATGGCAATGGCAGCGCAATAGTGACTATTCTTACCATAAAACAACTCTTGCTCCTAGGACCAGAAACTGCATGTGATTCCACTCCATTTAGGACTGGGACACAAACGCTAGCTCGCCTTACAAGAAACACACTCTGCTTTAGAGAAAAGAGCACTCTTCTACTTTACTGTGTTTACTATGGGGTCCAAAGAGTGAGCTTGCTCAGAACAAAAGAACTGTGCTTCCTACACACAAGGTCCATATCTAGTTCAACTCTGCTTAGGAAACTGACAAGAACAGTAGCTCCTATTCAGTCCAATACACTGTACTTGCTGGGAAAAGACGCGAGTGCTATTTGCCCTGTGTATGGCAATGGGAGCACAATAGTGACTTTCCTTACCAGAAAACAACTCTTATTCGTAGGACCAGAAACTGCATGTGATTCAACTCCATTTAGGACTGGGAAACAAACGCTAGCTCGCCTTACAAGAAACACACTCTGCTTTTGAGAAAAGAGCACTCTTCTACTCTACTGTGTTTCCTATGGGGTCCGAACAGTGAGCCTGCTCAGAACAAAAGAACTGTGCTTCCTACACACACGGCCATATCTAATTCAATTCTGCTTAGGAAACTGACAAGACAGTAGATCCTCTTCAGTCCAATACACTGTACTTGCTGGGAAGAGACACCAGTGCTGTTTGTCCTGTGTATGGCAATGGCAGCGCAATAGTGACTCTTCATACCATAAAACAACTCATGCTCTTAGGACTAGCAACTGCATGTGATTCAACTCCATTTAGGACTGGGAAACAAACGCTAGCTCGCCTTACAAGAAACACACACTGCTTTAGAGAAAAGAGCACTCTTCTACTCTACTGTGTTTCCTATAGGGCCAGAACAGTGAGCTTGCTCAAAACAAAAGAACTGTGCTTCCTACACACGGGCCATAACTAGTTCAACTCTGCTTAGGAAACTGACAAGAACAGTAGCTCCTATTCAGTCTGATACACTGCACTTGCTGGGAACAGATGCGAGTGCTATTTGCACTGTGTATGGCAATTGGAGTGCAATAGTGACTTTCCTTACCAGAAAGCAACTCTTGCTCGTAAGACCAGAAACTGCATGTGATTCAACTCCATTTAAGACTGGGAAACAAATGCTAGCTCACCTTACAAGAAACACACTCTGTTTTTGAGAAAAGTGCACTCTTCTACTCTACTGTGTTTCCTATGGGGTCCGAACAGTGAGCTTGCTCAGAACAAAAGAACGGTGCTTCCTACACACACGGGCCATATCTAGTTCAATTCTGCCTAGGAAACTGACAAGAACAGTAGCTCCTCTTCAGTCCGATACACTGTACTTGCGGGGAACAGACGCGAGAGCTATTTGCACTATGTATGGCAATGGGAGCGCAATAGTGACTTTCCTTACAAGAAAACAACTCTTGCTCATAGGACAAAAAACTGCATGTGACTCAACTCCATTTAGGACTGGGAAACAAACGCTAGCTCGCCTTACAAGAAACACACTCTGCTTTTGAGAAAAGAGCACTCTTCTACTCTACTGTGTTTCCTATGGGGTCAGAACAGTGAGCTTGCTCAGAACAAAGAACTGTGCTTCCTACACACACGGCCATATCTAGTTCAATTCTGCTTAGGAACCTGACAAGAACAGTAGATCCTCTTCAGTCTAATACACTGTACTTGCTGGGAACAGACGCCAGTGCTATTTGTCCTGTGTATGGCAATGGCAGCACAATTGTGACTCTTCTTACCAGAAAACATCTCTTGCTCGTAGGACCAGAAACTGCATGTGATTAAACTCCATTTAGGACTGGGAAACAAACTCTAGCTAGCTTTACAAGAAACACACTTTGCTTTTGAGAAAAGAGCACTCTTCTACTCTACTGTGTGTCCTATAGGGCCAGAACAGTGAGCTTGCTCAGAAAAAAAGAACTGTGCTTCCTACACACACTGGCCATATCTAGTTGAACTCTGCTTAGGAAACTGAGAAGAACAGTAGCTCCTCTTCAGTCCAATACACTGTAATTGCTGGGAACAGACGGGAGGGCTATTGCACTGTGTATGGCAATGGGAGCACAATGGTGACTTTCCTTACCAGAAAACAACTCTTGCTCGTAGGACCAGAAACTGCATGTGATTCCACTCCATTTAGGACTGGGAAACAAACGGTAGCTCGCATTACAAGAAACACACTCTGCTTTAGAGAAAAGAGCACTCTTCTATTCTACTGTGTTTCCTATGGGGTCCAAACAGTGAGCTTGCTCAGAACAAAAGAATTGTGCTTCCTACAAACACGGACCATATCTAGTTCAACTCTGCTTAGTAAACTGACAAGAAGAGTAGCTCCTATTCAGTCCAATACACTGTACTTGCTGGGAAAAGACGCGAGTGCTATTTGCCTTGTGTAGGGCAATGGGAGCACAATAGTGACTTTCCTTACCAGAAAAAAACTCTTGTTCGTAGGACCAGAAACTGCATGTGATTCAACGCCATTTAGGACTAGGAAACAAACGCTAGCTCGCCTTACAAAAACACACTCTGCTTTTGAGAAAAGAGCACTCTTCTACTCTACTGTGTTTCCTATAGGGCCTGAACAGTGAGCTTGCTCAGAACATAAGAACGGTGCTTCCTACACACACGGGCCATATCTAGTTCAACTCTGCTTAGGAAACAAACAAGAACAGTAGCTCCTCTTCAGTCCGATACACTGTACTTGCTGGGAACAGACGCGAGTGCTATTTGCACTGTGTATGGCATTGGAGCACAATAGTGACTCGTCTTACCAGAAAACAACTCTTGCTTGTAGGACAAAAAACTACATGTGACTCAACTCCATTTAGGACTGGGAAACAAATGCTAGCTCGACTTACAAGAAACACACTCTGATTTTGAGAAAAGAGCACTCTTCTACTCTACTGTGTTTCCTATGGGGTCCGAACAGTGAGCTTGCTCAGAACAAAAGAACTGTGCTTCCTACACACACGGCCATATCTAGTTCAATTCTGCTTAGGAACCTGACAAGAACAGTAGATCCTCTTCAGTCCAATACACTGTACTTGCTGGGAACAGACGCCAGTGCTATTTGTCCTGTGTATGGCAATGGCAGCGCAATAGTGACTCTTCTTACCAGAAAACAACTCTTGCTTGTTGGACCAGAAACTGCATGTGATTCAACTCCATTTAGGACTGTGAAACAAAAGCTAGCTCACCTTACAAGAAACACACTCTGCTTTAGAGAAAAGAGCACTCTTCTACTCTCCTGTGTTTCCTATAGGGGCAGAACAGTGAGCTTGCTCAGAACAAAAGAACTGTGCTTCCTACACACGGTCCATATCTAGTTCAACTCTGCTTTGGAAACTGACAAGAACAGTAGCTCCTCTTCAGTCCGATACACTGTACTTGCTGGGAACAGACACGAGTGCTATTTGCACTGTGTATGTCAATGGGAGCGCAATAGTGACTTTCCTTACCAGAAAACAACTCTTGCACGTAAGACCAGAAACTGCATGAGATTCAAGTCCTTTTAGGACTGGGAAACAAATGCTAGCTCGCCTTACATGAAACACACTCTGCTTTTGAGAAAAGAGCACTCTTCTACTCTACTGTGTTTCCTATATGGTCCGAACAGTGAGCTTGCTCAGAACAAAAGAACTGTGCTTCCTACACACACGGGCCATATCTAGTTCAACTCTGCTTAGGAAACTGACAAGAACAATAGCTCCTCTTCCTTCCAATACACTGTACTTGCAGGGAACAGACGCGAGTGGTATTTGCACTGTGTATGGCAATTGGAGCACAATAGTGACTTGTCTTACCAGAAAACAACTCTTGCTCGTAGGACAAAAAACTGCATGTGACTCAACTCCATTTAGGACTAGGAAACAAAAGCTAGCTCGACTTCCAAGAAACACACTCTGCTTTTGAGAAAAGAGCACTCTTCTACTCTACTGTGTTTCCTATAGAGCCAGAAGAGTGAACTTGCTCAGAACATTAGAACTGTGCTTCCTACACACACGGCCATATCTAGTTCAATTCTGCTTAGGAACCTGACAAGAACAGTAGATCCTCTTCTGTACAATACACTGTACTTGCTGGGAACAGACGCCAGTGCTATTTGTCCTGTGTATGGCAATGGCAGCGAAATAGTGACTCTTCTTACCATAAAACAACTCTTGCTCGTAGGATTAGAAACTGCATGTGATTCAACCCCATTTAGGACTGGGAAACAAACGCTAGATCGACTTAAAAGAAACACATTTTGCTTTAGGGAAAAGAGCACTCTTCTACTCTATTGTGTTTCCTATAGGGCCAGAACAGTGAGCTTGCTCAGAACAAAAGAACTGTGCTTCCTACACACGGGCCATAACTAGTTCAACTCTGCTTAGGAAACTGACAAGAACAGTAGCTCCTCTTCAGTCCAATACACTGTACTTGCTGGGAACAGACGCGAGTGCTATTTGCACTGTGTATGGCAATGGGAGCGCAATAGTGACTTTTCTTACCAGAAAACAACTCTTGCTCGTAAGACCAGAAACTGCACGTGATTCAACTCCATTTAGGACTGGGAAACAAATGCTAGCTCGCCTTACAAGAAACACACTCTGCTTTTGAGAAAAGAGCACTCTTCTACTCTACTGTGTTTTCTATGGGGTCCGAACAGTGAGCTTGCTCAGAACAAAAGAACTGTGCTTTCTACACACACGGGCCATATCTAGTTCAACTCTGCTTAGGAAACAAACAAGAACAGTAGCTCCTCTTCAGTCCGATACACTGTACTTGCGGGGAACAGACGCGAGTGCTATTTGCACTGTGTATGGCATTGGAGCACAATAGTTACTCGTCTTACCAGAAAACAACTCTTGCTCGTAGGACAAAAAACTGCATGTGACTCAACTCCATTGAGGACTGGGAAACAAACGCTAGCTCGACTTACAAGAAACACACTCTGCTTTTGAGAAAAGAGCACTCTTCTACTCTACTGTGTTTCCTATGGGGTCCGAACAGTGAGCTTGCTCAGAACAAAAGAACTGTGCTTCCTACACACACGGCCATATCTAGTTTAATTCTGCTTAGGAACCTGACAAAAACAGTATATCCTCTTCAGTCCAATACAGTGTACTTGCTGGGAACAGACGCCAGTGCTATTTGTCCTGTGTATGGCAATGGCAGCGCAATAGTGACTCTTCTTACCAGAAAACAACTCTTGCTTGTAGGAGCAGAAACTGCATGTGACTCAACTCCATTTAGGACTGGGAAACAAAAGCTAGCTCACCTTACAAGAAACACACTCTGCTTTAGAGAAAAGAGCACTCTTCTACTCTACTGTGTTTCCTATAGGGCCAGAACAGTGAGCTTGCTCAGAACAAAAGAAATGTGCTTCCTACACACGGGTCATATCTAGTTCAACTCTGCTTAGTAAACTGACAAGAACAGTAGCTCCTATTCAGTCCAATACACTGTACTTGCTGGGAAAAGACGCGAGTGCTATTTGCCTTGTGTAGGGCAATGGGAGCGCAAGAGTGACTGTTCTTACCATAAAACAACTCTTGCTCATAGGACTAGAAACTGCATGTGATTCAACTCCATTTAGGACTGGGAAACAAACGCTAGCTCGCCTTAAAGAAACACACTCTGCTTTAGGGAAAGAGCACTCTTCTACTCTATTGTGTTTCCTATAGGGCCAGAACAGTGAACTTGCTCAGAACAAAAGAACTGTGCTTCCCACATACGGGCCATAACTATTTCCACTCTGCTTAGGAAACTGACAAGAACAGTAGCTCCGCTTCAGTCCGATACACTGTACTTGCTGAGAACAGACTCGAGTGCTATTTGCACTGTGTATGGCAATGGGAGCGCAATAATGACTTTCCTTACCAGAAAACAACTCTTGCTCGTAGGACCAGAAACTGCATGTGATTCAACTCCATTTAGGACTGGGAAACAAATGCTAGCTTGCCTTACATGAAACACACTCTGCTTTTGAGAAAAGAATACTCTTCTACTCTACTGGGTTTCCTATGGT
>NW_026737953.1:0-29000 GCF_949786415.1 Peromyscus eremicus
AAGAGTGCTCTTTTCTCAAAAGCAGAGTGTGTTTCTTGTAAGGCGAGCTAGCGTTTGTGTCCCAACCCTAAATGGAGTTGAATCACATGCAGTTTCTGGTCCTACGAACAAGAGTTGTTTTCTGGTAAGAAGACTCACTATTGCACTCCCTTTGTCATACACAGGGCAAATAGCACTTGCGTCTGTTCCCAGCATGTACAGTGTATTGGCCTGAAGAGGATCTACTGTTCTTGTCAGTTTCCTAACCAGAGTTGAACTACATATGGCCCGTGTGTGTAGGAAGCAAAGTTCTTTTGTTCTGAACAAGCTCACTGTTCGGAACACTTAGGAAACACAGTAGAGTAGAAGAGTGCTCTTTTCTCAAAAGCAGATTGTGTTTCTTGTAAGGCGAGATACCGTTTGTTTCCCAGTCCGGAATGGAGTTGAATCCCATGCAGTTTCTGGTCCTACGAGCAAGAGTTGTTTTCTGGTAAGAAGAGTCACTGTTGCGGTCCCATTGTCATACACAGTGCAAATAGCACTGGCATCTGTTCCCAGCATGTACAGTGTATTGGACTGAAGAGTATCTACTGTTCTTGTCAGTTTCCTAAGCAGAGTTGAACAAGATATGGCCCATGTGTAGGAAGCACAGTTCTTTTTTTCTGAGCAAGGTTACTGTTCGACCCCATAGGAAACACAGTTGAGTAGAAGAGTGCTCTTTTCTCAAAAGCAGAGTGTGTTTCTTGTTAGGCGAGCTAATGTTTGTTTCTCAGTCAGAAATTGAGTTGAATCCCATGCAGTTTCTGGTCCTATGAGCAAGAGTTGTTTTCTGGTAAGAAGAGTCACTATTGCGCTCCCATTGACATACACAGTGCAAATAGCACTCGCGTCTGTTCTAAGCAAGTACAGTGTATTGGACTGAAGAGGAGCTACTGTTCTTGTCAGTTTCCTAAGCAGAGTTGAACTAGATATGGCCCGTGTGTGTAGGAAGCACAGTTCTTTTGTTCTGAGCAAGCTCACTGTTCGGAAACCATAGGAAACACAGTAGAGTAGAAGAGTGCTCTTTTCTCAAAAGCAGAGTGTGTTTCTTGTAAGGCGAGCTAGTGTTTGTTTCCCAGTCCTAAATGGAGTTGAATCACATGCAGTTTCTGGTCCTACAAGCATGAGGTGTTTTCTAGTAAGAAGAGTCACTATTGCGTCCCATTGCCATACACAGTGCAAATAGCACTGTCGTCTGTTCCCAGCAAGTACAGTGTATTGGACTGAAGAGGAGCTACTGTTCTTGTCAGTTTCCTAAGCAGAGTTGAACTAGATATTGCCCGTGTGTGTAGGAAGCACAGTTCTTTTGTTCTGAGCAAGCTTTCTGTTTTGGCCCTATAGGAAACACAGTAGAGTAAAAGAGTGCTCTTTTCTCAAAAGCAGAGTGTGTTTCTTATAAGGCGAGCTAGCATGTTTCCGAGTCCTAAATGGAGTTGAATCACATGCAGTTTCTGTTCCCACGAGCAAGAGTTGTTTTCTGGTAAGAAGAGTCATTATTGCGCTCCCATTGCCATACACAGAGCAAATAGCAAACAATTCTGTTTTCAGCAAGTACAGTGTATTGGACTGAAGAGGAGCTACTGTTCTTGTCTGTTTCCTAAGCAGAGTTGAACTAGATATGGCCGTGTGTGTAGGAAGCACAGTTCTTTGTTCTGAAAAGCTCACTGTTCGGACTCCATAGGAAACACAGTAGAGGAGAAGAGTGTTCTTTTCTCAAAAGCAGAGTGTGTTTCTTGTAAGGCGAGCTAGTGTTTGTTTCCCAGTCCTAAATGGAATTGAATCACATGCAGTTTTTGGTCCTAGGTGCAAGAGTTGTTTTCTGGTAAGAAGAGTCACTATTGTGCTCCCATTGTCATACAGGGCAAATAGCACTGTCGTCTATTCCCAGCATGTACAGTGTATTGGACTGAAGAGGATCTACTCTTCTTGACAGTTTCCTAAGCAGAATTGAACTAGTTATGGCCGTGTGTGTACGAAGCCCAGTTCTTTTGATCTGATCAAGTACACTATTCTGGCGATATAGGAAACATGTAGAGTAGAAGAGTGCTCTTTTCTCAAAAGCAGAGTGTGTTTCTTGTAAGGCGACCTAGCATTTGTTTTCCAGTCCTAAATGGAGTTGAATAACATGCAGTTTTGGGTCCTATGAGCAAGAGTTGTTTTCTGATAAGGAAAGTCACTATTGCGCTCCCATTGCATTACACAGTGCAAATAACACTCCCGTCTGTTCCCAGCAAGTACAGTGTATTGGACTTAAGAGAAGCTACTGTTCTTGTCATTTTCCTAAGTAGAGTTGAACTAGATATGGCCCGTGTGTGTGAAGCACAGTTCTTTTGTTCTGAGCAAGCTCACTCTGCTGGCCCTATAGAAAACATAGTAGAGTAGAAGAGTGCTCTTTTCTCAAAAGCAGAGTGTGTTTCTTGTAAGGCGAGCTAGCGTTTGTTTCCCAGTCCTAAATGGAGTTGAATCACATGCAGTTTCTGGTCCTACGAGCAAGAGTTGTTTTCTGCTAAGAAGAGTCACTATTGCGCTCCCATTGCCATACACAGTGCAAATAGCACTGTCGTCTGTTCCCAGCAAGTACAGTGTATTGGACAGAAGAGGAGGTACTGTTCTTGTCAGTTTTGTAAGCGGAGTTGAACTAGATATGGCCCGTGTGTGTAGGAAGCACAGTTCTTTTGTTCTGAGCAAGCTCACTGTTTGGACAACATAGGAAACACAGTAAAGTAGATGAGTGCTCTTTTCTCAAAAGCAGAGTGTGTTTCTTGTAAGGCGAGCTAGCGTTTGTTTCCCAGTCCTAAATGGAGTTGAATCACATGCAATTTCTGGTCCTACGAGCAAGAGTTGTTTTCTGGTAAGAAGAGTCACTATTGCACTCCCTTTATCATACACAGGGCAAAGAGCACTTGCGTCTGTTCCCAGCATTTACAGTGTATTGGCCTGAAGAGGATCTACTGTTCTTGTCAGTTTCCTAAGCAGAGTTGAACCAGATATGGCCCGTGTGTGTAGGAAGCACAGTTTTTTTGTTCTGAGCAAGCTCACTGTTCTGGCCCTGGAGTAAACACAGTAGAGTAGAAGAGTGCTCTTTTCTCAAAAGCAGAGTGTGTTTCTTGTAAGGCGAGCTAGCGTTTGTGTCCCAGTCCTAAATGGAGTTGCATCACATGCAGTTTCTGGTCCTATGAGCAAGAGTTGTTTTATGGTAAGAAGAGTCACTATTGTGCTATCATTGCCATACACAGTGCAAATAGCACTCGCGTCTGTTCCCAGCAAGTATGTGTATTGGACAGAAGAAAATCTACTGTTCTTGTCAGTTTCCTAAGCAGAGTTGAACTAGATATGGCCTGTGTGTGTAGGAAGCAAAGTTCTTTTGTTCTGAGCAAGCTCACTTTTCGGACAACACAGGAAACACAGTAAAGTAGAAGAGTGCTCTTTTATCAAAAGCAGAGTGTGTTTCTTGTAAGGTGACCTAGCGTGTGTTTTCCAGTCCTAAATGGAGTTGAATCACATGCAGTTTTCGGTCCTACGAGCAAGAGTTGTTTTCTGGTAAGGAAAGTCACTATTGTGCTCCCTTTGCCATACACAGTGCAAATAGCACTGTCGTCTGTTCCCAGCAAGTACAGTGTATTGGACTGAAGAGGAGATACTATTCTTGTCAGTTTCCTAAGCACAGTTGAAGTAGATATGGCCCCTGTGTGTAGGAAGCACAGTTCTTTTGTTCTGAGCAAGCTCTCTCTTCTGGCCCTATAGAAAACACAGTAGAGTAGAAGAGTGCTCTTTTCTCAAAAGCAGAGTGTGTTTCTTGTAAGGCGAGCTAGCGTTTGTGTCCCAGCCCTAAATGGAGTTGAATCACATTCAGTTTCTGGTCCTATGAGCAAGAGTTGTTTTCTGGTAAGGAATGTCACTATTGAGCTCCCATTGCCATACACAGTGCAAATAGCACTCGCGTCTGTTCCCAGCAAGTACAGTGTTGGACTGAAGAGGAGCTACTGTTCTTGTCAGGTCTCTAAGTAGAGTTGAACTACATATGGTTCGTGTGTGTAGGAAGCACAGTTCTTTTGTTCTGAGCAAGCTCACTGTTTGGACCCCATAGGAAACACAGTAGACTAGAAGAGTGCTCTTTTCTCTAAAGCAGAGTGTTTTTCTTGAAAGGCGAGCTAGCGTTTGTTTCCGAGTCCTAAATGGAGTTGAATCCCATGCAGTTTCTGGTACTATGAGCAAGAGATGTTTTCTGGTAAGGAAAGTCACTATTGCACTGCCATTGTTATACACAGGACAAATAGCACTGGCATCTGTTGCCAACAAGTACAGTGTATTGGACTGAAGAGGATCTACTGTTCTTGTCAGGTTCCTAAGCAGACTTGAACTAGATATGGCCCTGTGTGTAGGAAGCACAGTTTTTTTTGTTCTGAGCAAGCTCACTGTTCGGACCCCATAGGAAACACAGAAGAGTAGAAGAGTGCTCTTTTCTCAAAAGCAGACTGTGTTTCTTGTAAGGCGAGCTAGCGTTTGTTTCCCAGTCCTAAATGGAGTTGAGTCACATGCAGTTTTTTGTCCTATGAGCAAGAGTTGTTTTCTGGTAAGACGTGTCACTATTGTGCTCCAATTGCCCTACACAGTGCAAATAGCACTCGCGTCTGTTCCCAGCAAGTACAGTGTATTGGACTGAAGGGGATCTACTGTTCTTTTCAGTTTCCTAAGCAGAGTTGAACTAGATATGGCTCATGTGTGTAGGAAGCTCAGTTCTTTTGTTCTGAGCAAGCTCATTGTTTGAACCCCATAGGAAACACAGTAGAGTAGAATAGTGCTCTTTTCTCAAAATCAGAGAGTCTTTCTTGTAAGGCGAGCTAGTGGTTGTTTCCCAGTCCTAAATGGAGTTTAATCACATGCACTTTCTGGTCCTATGAGCAAGAGTTGTTTTCTGGTAAGGAAAGTCCCTATTGCGCTCCCATTGCCATACACAGTGCAAATAACACTCCCGTCTGTTCCCAGCAAGTACAGTGTATGGGACTGAAGAGGAGCTACTGTTCTTGTCAGTTTCCTAAGCAGAGTTGAACTAGATATGGCCCGTGTGTAGGAAGCACAGTTCTTAAGTTCTGAGCAAGCTCACTCTTCTGGCCCTATAGGAACACAGTAGAGTAGAAGAGTGCTCTCTTCTCTAAAGCAGAGTGTGTTTTTTGTAAGGTGAGCTAGCATTTGTTTCCCAGTCCTAAATGGAGTTGAATCACATGAAGTTTCTGGTCCTATGAGCAAGAGTTGTTTTATGGTAAGAATAGTCACTATTGCACTGCCTTTGCAATACACAGGACAAATAGCACTGGCGTCTGTTCCCAGCAAGTACAGTGTATTGGACTTAAGAGGATCTACTGTTCTTGTCAGGTTCCAAAGCAGAGTTGAACTAGATATGGCCCGTGTGTATAGGAAGCACTGTTATTATATTCTGAGCAAGCTCACTGTTCTGGCCCTATAGGAAACACAGTAGAGTAGAAGAGTGCTCTTTTCTCAAAAGCAGAGTGTGTTTCTTGTAAGGCAAGCTAGCGTTTTTTTTCCCAGTCCTAAATGGAGTTGAATCACATGCAGTTGTTGGTCCCAGGAGCAAGAGTTGTTTTCTGGTAAGGAAAGTCACTATTGCACTCCCATTGCCATACGCAGTACAAATAGCACTGGCGTCTGTTGCCAGCAAGTACAGTGTATTGGACTGAAGAGGAGCTACTGTTCTTGTCAGTTTCCTAAGCAGAGTTGAACTAGATATTGCCCGTGTGTGGGAAGCACAGTTCTTTTGTTCTGAGCCAGCTCACTGTTCGGACCCAATATGAGACACAGTAGAGAAGAAGAGTGCTCTTTTCTCTAAAGCAGAGTGTGTTTCTTGTAAGGCGAGCTAGCGTTTGTTTCCCAGTCCTAAATGGAGTTGAAACAGATGCAGTTTCTGGTCCTACGTACAAGAGTTGTTTTCTGGTAAGGAATGTCACTATTGAGCTCCCATTGCCATACACAGTGCAAATAGCACTCGCGTTTGTTCCCAGCAAGTACAGTGTTGGACTGAAGAGGAGCTACTGTTCTTGTCAGGTTCCTAAGCAGAGTTGAACAACATATGGTTCGTGTGTGTAGGAAGCACAGTTCTTTTGTTCTGAGCAAGCTCACTGTTTGGACCCCATAGGAAACACAGTAGACTAGAAGAGTGCTCTTTTCTCTAAAGCAGAGTGTTTTTTTTGAAAGGCGAGCTAGCGTTTGTTTCCGAGTCCTAAATGGAGTTGAATCCCGTGCTGTTTCTGGTACTATGAGCAAGAGATGTTTTCTGGTAAGGAAAGTCCCTATTGCGCTCCCATTGCCATCCACAGTGCAATAGCACTCGTGTGTGATCCCAGCAAGTACAGTGTAACGGACTGAAGAGGAGCTACTGTTCTTGTCCGTTTCTTAAGCAGAGTTGAACTAGATATGTCCCATGTGTGTAGGAAGCACAGTTCTTTTGATCTGCAAGCTAACTGTTCGGAACCCATAGGAAACACAATAGAGTAGATGAGTGCTCTTTTCTCAAAAGCAGTGTGTGTTTCCTGTAAGGCGAGGTAGCGTTTGTTTCCCAGTCCTAAATGGAGTTGAATCACATGCAGTTTCTGGTCCTACGAGCAAGAGTTGTTTTCTGGTAAGGAAAGTCACTATTGCACTCCCATTGCCATACACATTGCAAATAGCACTGGCGTCTGTTCCCAGCAAGTACAGTGAATCGGACTGAAGAGGAGCTACTGTTCTTGTCAGTTTCCTAAGCAGAGTTGAACTAGATATGGCCCGTGTGTGTAGGAAGCTCAGTTCTTATGTTCTGAGCAAGCTCACTGTTCTGGCCCTATAGGAAACACATTAGAGTAGAAGAGTGCTCTTTTCTCTAAAGCAGAGTGAGTGTCTTGTAAGGCAAGCTAGCGTTTGTTTCCCAGTCCTAAATGGAGTTGAATCACATGCAGTTTCTGCTCCTACGAGCAAGAGTTGTTTTCTGGTAAGGAAAGTCACTATTATGCTCCCATTGCCATACACAGTGCAAATAGCACTCGCGTCTGTTCCCAGCAAGTACAGTGTATTGGACTGAATAGGAGCTACTGTTCTTGTCAGTTTCCTAAGCAGAGTTGACCTGCATATGATCCGTGTGTGTACGAAGTACAGTTCTTTTGTTTTGAGCAAGCTTACTTTTTGGACCCCATAGGAAACACAGTAGACTAGAATAGTGCTCTTTTCTCTAAACCAGAGTGTTTTTCTTGTAAGGCGAGCTAGCGTTTGTTTCCCAGGCCTAAATTTAGTTGAATCCCATGCAGTTTCTGGTACTATGAGCAAGAGTTGTTTTCTGGTAAGGAAAGTCACTATTGCGCTGCCATTGCCATACACAGGACAAATAGCACTGGCGTCTGTTGCCAGCAAGTACAGTGTATTGGACTGAAGAGGATCTACTGTTCTTGTCAGGTTCCTAAGCAGACTTGAACTACATATGGCCATGTGTGTAGGAAGCACAGTTCTTTTGTTCTGAGCAAGCTCACTGTTCTGGCCCTGTAGGAAACACAGTAGAGTTTATGAGTGCTCTTTTCTCAGAAGCAGAGTGTGTTTCTTGTAAGGCACCTAGCATTTGTTTCCCAGTCCTAAATGCAGTTGAATTAAATGCACTTTCTGGTCCTACAAGCAAGAGTTGTTTTCTGGTAAGAAGAGTCACTATTGCGCTCCCATTGCCATACACAGGGCAAATAGCAATCGCGTCTGTTCCCAGCAAGCACAGTGTATTGGACTGAAGAGGAGCTACTTTTCTTGTCAGTTTTCTAAGCAGAGTTAAACTAGATATGGCCCGTGAGTGTCGGAAGCACAGTTCTTTTGTTCTTAGCAAGCTCACTGTTCGGACCCCATAGAAAACACAGTACAGTAGATGAGTGCTCTTTTCTCAAAAGCAGAATATATTTCTTTTAAGGCGAGCTAGAGTTTGTTTCCCAGTCCTAAATGGAGTTTAATCACATGCAGTTTCGGGTTCTACGTGCAAGAGTTGCTTTCTGGTAAGAAAAGTCACTATTGCGCTCCCATTGTCACACACAGGGCAAATAGCACTGGCGTCTGTTGCCAGCATGTACAGTGTATTGGACTGAAGAGGAGCTACGGTTCTAGTCAGTTTCCTATACAGAGTTGAACTAGATAAGGCCGTGTGTGTAGGAAGCACAGTTCTTTTGTTCTGAGCAAGCTCACTGTTCGGACCCCATAGGAAACACAGTAAAGACAAGAGTGCTCTTTTCTCAAAAGCAGAGTGTGTTTCTTGTAAAGCGAGCTAGCGTTTTTTTCCCAGTCCTAAATGGAGTTGAATCACATGCAGTTTCTGGTCCTACGAGCAAGAATTGTTTTCTGGTAAGAAGAGTCACCATTACTCTCCCATTGTCATACACAGGGCAAATAGCACTGGCGTCTGTTTCCAGCATGGATAGTTTACTGGACTGAAGAGGATCTACTCTTCTTGTCAGGTTAATAAGCAGAGTTTAACTAGATATGGTCCGTGTGTGTAGGAAGCACAGTTCTTTTGTTCTGAGCAAGCTCACTGTTTGTTCCCCATAGAAAACACAGTAGAGTAGAAGAGTGCTCTTTCCTCAAAAGCAGAGTATGTTACTTGTAAGGCGAGCTAGCGTTTGTTTCCCAGTCCGAAATGGAGTTGAATCACATGCAGTTTGTGGTCCTACAAGCAAGAGTTTTTTCTGGTAAGAGGAGTCACTATTGCGCTCCCATTGTCATACACAGGGCAAATAGCAATGGCGTCTGTTCCCAGCATGTACAGTGTATTGGAGTGAAGAGGATCTACTGTTCTTGTCAGTTTCCTAATCAGAGTTGAACTAGATATGGTCCGTGTGTTGGAAGCACCGTTCAGTTGTTCTGAGCAAGCTCACTGTTCTGGCCCTATAGGAAAAACAGTAGAGTAGAAGAGTGCTCTTTTCTCAAAAGCAGAGTGTGTTTCTTGTAAGGCGAGCTAGCGTTTGTTTCTCAGTCCTAAATGGAGTTGAATCACATGCAGTTTTTGGTCCTACGAGCAAGAGTTGTTTTCTGGTAAGGAAAGTCACTATTGTGCTCCCATTGCCATACACAGTGCAAATAGCACTCGCGTCTGTTCCCAGCAAGTACAGTGCATTGGACTGAAGCGGAGCTACTGTTCTTGTCAGTTTCCTAAGCAGAGTTGAATTAGATATGGCCCGTGTGTGTAGGAAGCACAGATCTTTTGTTCTGAGCAAGCTCACTGTTCAGACCCCATAGGAAACACAGTAGAGTAGAAGAGTGCTCTTTTCTCAAAAGCAGAGTGTGTTTCTTGTAAGGAAAGCTAGTGTTTGTTTCCTAGACAGAAATGGAGTTGAATCCCATGCAGTTTCTGGTCCTACGAGCAAGAGTTTTTTTCTGATAAGAAGAGTCACTATTGCGCTCCCATTGCCATACACAGTGCAAATAGCACACGTGTCTGTTCCCAGCAAGTACAGTGTATTGGACAGAATAGGAAATACTGTTCTTGTCAGTTTCATAAGCAGAATTGAACTAGATATGGCCCGTGTGTGTAGGAAGCACAGTTCTTTTGTTCTGAGGAAGCTCACTGTTCTGGCCTTATAGGAAACACAGCAGAGCAGAAGAGTGCTCTTTTCTCAAAAGCAGATTGTGTTTCTTGTAAGGCGAGCTAGCGTTTGTTTCCCAGTCCTAAATGGAGTTGAATCTCATGCAGTTTCTGTTCCTACGAGCAAGAGTTGTTTTCTGGTAAGAAGAGTCACTATTGTGCTCCCATTGTCATACACAGTGCAAATATCACTGGCGTCTGTTCCCAGCAAGTACAGAGTATTGGACTGAAGAGGAGATACTGTTCTTGTCAGTTTTCTAAGCAGAGTTGAACTAGATATGGCCCCTGTGTGTACGAAGCACAGTTCTTTTGTTCTGAGGAAGCTCACTGTTTGGACCCCATAGGAAACACAGTAGAGTAGAAGAGTGCTCTTTTCTCAAAAGCAGAGTGTGTTTCTTCTAAGGCGACCTAGCGTTTGCTTTCCAGACCTAAATGGATTTGAATTCCATGCAGTTTCTGGTCCTACGAGCAAGAATTGTTTTCTGGTAAGAAGAGTCACCATTACTCTCCCATTGTCATACACAGGGCAAATAGCACTGGCGTCTGTTCCCAGCATGTACATTGTATTGGACTGAAGAGGATCTACTGTTCTTGTCAGTTTCCTAAGCAGAGTTGAACTAGATATGGCCCGTGTGTGTAGGAAGCACAGTTCTTTTGTTATGAGCAAGCTCACTGTTCGGACACCATAGGAAACACAGTAGAGTCGAAGAGTGCTCTATTCTCAAATGCAGAGTGTGTTTCTAGTAAGGCGAGCTAGCGTTTGTGTCCCAGTCCTAAATGGAGTTGAATCACATGCAGTTTCTGGTCCTACGAGCAAGAGTTGTTTTCTGGTAAGAAGAGTCACTATTGCACTCCCTTTATCATACACAGGGCAAATAGCACTTGCGTCTGTTCCCAGCATGTACAGTGTATTGGCCTGAAGAGGATCTACTGTTCTTGTCAGTTTCCTAAGCAGAGTCGAACTAGATATGGCCCTTGTGTGTAGGAAGCACAGTTCTTTTGTTCTGAGCAAGCTCACTGTTCTGGCCATGGAGTAAACACAGTAGAGTAGATGAGTGCTCTTTTCTCAAAAGCAGAGTGTGTTTCTTTTAAGGCGAGCTAGCATTTGTTTCCCAGTCGTAAATGGAGTTGAATCCCATGCAGTTTCTGGTCCTACGAGCAAGAGTTGTTTTCTGGTAAGAAGAGTCACTATTGTGCTATCATTGCCATACACAGTGCAAATAGCACTCGCGTCTGTTCCCAGCAAGTACAGTGTATTGGACAGAAGAAAAGCTACTGTTCTTGTCAGTTTCCTAAGCAGAGTTGGACTAGATATGACCCGTGTGTGTGAAGCTCAGTTCTTTTGTTCTGAGCAAGCTCATTTTTCGGACCCCATGGGAAACACAGTAGAGTAGAAGAGTGCTCTTTTTTCAAAAGCAGAGTGTGTTTCTTGTAAGGCTAGCTAGTGTTTGTTTCCCAGTCAGAAACGGAGTTGAATCCCATGCAGTTTCTGGTCCTACAAGCAAGAGTTGTTTTCTGGTAAGAAGAGTCACTATTACGCTCCCATTGCCATACACAGTGCAAATAGCACTCTCGTCTGCTCCCAGCAAGTACAGTGTATTGGAAAGAAGCGGAGCTGCTGTTCTTGTCAGTTTCCTAAGCAGAGTTGAACTAGATATAGCCCGTGTGTGTAGGAAGCACAGTTCTTTGGTTCTGAGCAAGCTCTCTGTTCTGGCCCTATATGAAATACAGAAGAGTAGAAGAGTGCTCTTTTCTTAAAAGCATATTGCGTTTCTTGTAAGGTGAGCTAGGGTTTTTTCCCAGTCCTAAATGGAGTTGAATCACATGCAGTTTCTAGTCCTACGAGCAAGAGTTGTTTTCTGGTAAGCAGAGTCACTACTGCGCTCCTATTGTCATACACAGGGCAAATAGCACTGGTGCCTGTTCCCAGCATGTACAGTGTATTGCACTGAAGAGGATCTACTGTTCTTGTCAGTTTCCTAAGCAGAATTGAACTAGATATGGCCATGTGTGCAGGCAGTACAGTTCTTTTGTTCAAAGCAAGCTCACTGTTCGGAAACCATAGGAAACACAGTAGAGTAGAAGAGTGTTATTTTCTCAAAGCAGAGTGTGTTTCTTGTAAGTCGAGCTAGTGGTTTTTTCCCAGTCCTAAATGGAGTTGAATCACATACAGTTTTTGGTCCTATGTGCAAGAGTTGTTTTCTGGTAAGAAGATTCACTATTGTGCTCCCATTGTCATACACAGGAAAAATAGCACTGTCGTCTGTTCCCAGCTTGTACAGTATATTGGACTGAAGAGGATCTACTGTTCTTGTCAGTTTCCTAAGCAGAATTGAACTAGATGTGCCCGTGTGTGTAGGAAGCTCAGTTCTTTTGTTCTGAGCAAGTTCACTGTTCTGGCGCTATAGGAAACATGAAGAGAAGCAGAGTGCTCTTTTTTCAAAAGCAGAGTGTGTTTCTTGTAAGGCGAGCTAGCGTTTGTTTTCCAGTCCTAAATGGAGTTGAAAAACATGCAGTTTTGGGTCCTACGAGCAAGAGTTGTTTTCTGGTAAGGAAAGTCACTATTGTGTTCCCGTGGCATTACACAGTACAAATAACACTCGCGTCTGTTCCCAGCAAGTACAGTGTATTGGACTGAAGAGGAGCTACTGTTCTTGTCAGTTTCCTAAGCAGAGGTGAACTAGATATGGCCCGTGTGTGTAGGAAGCACAGTTCTTTTGTTCTAAGCAAGCTCACTGTTCGGAAACCATAGGAAACACAGTAGAGAAGAAGAGTGCTCTTTTCTCAAAAGCAGAGTGTGTTTCTTGTAAGGCGAGCTAGTGTTTGTTTCCCAGTCCTAAATGGAGTTGAATCACATGCAGTTTCTGGTCCTACAAGCATCAGTTGTTTTCTGGTAAGAAGAGAGACTATTGCGCTCCCATTGCCATACACAGTGCAAGTAGCACTCGCGTCTGTTCCCAGCAAGTACAGTGTATTGGACTGAAGAGGAGCTACTGTTCTTGTCAGTTTCCTAAGCAGAGTTGAACTAGATATGGCCCGTGTGTGTAGGAAGCACAGTTCTTTTGTTCTGAGCAAGCTTTCTGTTTTGGCCCTATAGGAAACACAGTAGAGTAAAAGAGTGCTCTTTTCTCAAAAGCAGAGTGTGTTTCTTGTAAGGCGAGCTAGCGTTTGTTTTCCAGTCCTAAATGGAGTTGAAAAACATGCAGTTTTGGGTCCTACGAGCAAGAGTTGTTTTCTGGTAAGGAAAGTCACTATTGTGTTCCCATGGCATTACACAGTACAAATAACACTCGCGTCTGTTCCCAGCAAGTACAGTGTATTGGACTGAAGAGGAGCTACTGTTCTTGTCAGTTTCCTAAGCAGAGGTGAACTAGATATGGCCCGTGTGTGTAGGAAGCACAGTTCTTTTGTTCTAAGCAAGCTCACTGTTCGGAAACCATAGGAAACACAGTAGAGTAAAAGAGTGCTCTTTTCTCAAAAGCAGAGTGTGTTTCTTATAAGGCGAGCTAGCATGTTTCCAAGTCCTAAATGGAGTTGAATCCCATGCAGTTTCTGTTCCCACGAGCAAGAGTTGTTTTCTGGTAAGAAGAGTCATTATTGCGCTCCCATTGCCATACACAGAGCAAATAGCAAACAATTCTGTTTTCAGCAAGTACAGTGTATTGGACTGAAGAGGAGCTACTGTTCTTGTCTGTTTCCTAAGCAGAGTTGAACTAGATATGGCCGTGTGTGTAGGAAGCACAGTTCTTTTGTTCTGAAAAGCTCACTGTTCGGACTCCATAGGAAACACAGTAGAGTAGAAGAGTGCTCTTTTCTCAAAAGCAGAGTGTGTTTCTTGTAAGGCGAGCTAGTGTTTGTTTCCCAGTCCTAAATGGAGTTGAATCACATGCAGTTTTTGGTCCTAGGTGCAAGAGTTGTTTTCTGGTAAGAAGAGTCACTATTGTGCTCCCATTGTCATACAGGGCAAATAGCACTGTCGTCTATTCCCAGCGTATACAGTGTATTGGACTGAAGAGGATCTACTCTTCTTGTCAGTTTCCTAAGCAGAATTGAACTAGTTATGGCCGTGTGTGTATGAAGCCCAGTTCTTTTGTTCTGATCAAGTACACTATTCTGGCGATATAGGAAACATGTAGAGTAGAAGAGTGCTCTTTTCTCAAAAGCAGAGTGTGTTTCTTGTAAGGCGACCTAGCATTTGTTTTCCAGTCCTAAATGGAGTTGAATAACATGCAGTTTTGGGTCCTATGAGCAAGAGTTTTTTTCTGGTAAGGAAAGTCACTATTGCGCTCCCATTGCATTACACAGTGCAAATAGCACTCGTGACTGTTCCCAGCAAGTACAGTGTATTGGACCTAAGAAAAGCTACTGTTCTTGTCATTTTCCTAAGCAGAGTTGAACTAGATATGGCCCGTGTGTGTGAAGCACAGTTCTTTTGTTCTGAGCAAGCTCACTCTTCTGGCCCTATTGAAAACATAGTAGAGTAGAAGAGTGCTCTTTTCTCAAAAGCAGAGTGTGTTTCTTGTAAGGCGAGCTAGAGTTTGTTTCCCAGTCCTAAATGGAGTTGAATCACATGCAGTTTCTGGTCCTACGAGCAAGAGTTGTTTTCTGCTAAGAAGAGTCACTATTGCGCTCCCATTGCCATACACAGTGCAAATAGCACTGTCGTCTGTTCCCAGCAAGTACAGTGTATTGGACAGAAGAGGAGGTACTGTTCTTGTCAGTTTTCTAAGCGGAGTTGAACTAGATATGGCCCGTGTGTGTAGGAAGCACAGTTCATTTGTTCTGAGCAAGCTCACTGTTCGGACAACATAGGAAACACAGTAGAGTCAAAGAGTGCTCTTTTCTCAAAAGCAGAGTGTGTTTCTTGTAAGGCGAGCTAGCGTTTGTGTCTCAGCCCTAAATGGAGTTGAATCACATGCAGTTTCTGGTCCTACGAACAAGAGTTGTTTTCTGGTAAGAAGACTCACTATTGCACTCCCTTTGTCATACACAGGGCAAATAGCACTTGCGTCTGTTCCCAGCATGTACAGTGTATTGGCCTGAAGAGGATCTACTGTTCTTGTCAGTTTCCTAAGCAGAGTTGAACTAGATATGGCCCGTGTGTGTAGGAAGCAAAGTTCTTTTGTTCTGAACAAGCTCACTGTTCGGAACACTTAGGAAACACAGTAGAGTAGAAGAGTGCTCTTTTCTCAAAAGCAGATTGTGTTTCTTGTAAGGCGAGATACCGTTTGTTTCCCAGTCCTGAATGGAGTTGAATCCCATGCAGTTTCTGGTCCTACGAGCAAAAGTTGTTTTCTGGTAAGAAGAGTCACTGTTGCGGTCCCATTGTCATACACAGTGCAAATAACACTGGCATCTGTTCCCAGCATGTACAGTGTATTGGACTGAAGAGTATCTACTGTTCTTGTCAGTTTCCTAAGCAGAGGTGAACTAGATATGGCCCGTGTGTGTAGGAAGCACAGTTCTTTTGTTCTAAGCAAGCTCACTGTTCGGAAACCATAGGAAACACAGTAGAGTAAAAGAGTGCTCTTTTCTCAAAAGCAGAGTGTGTTTCTTATAAGGCGAGCTAGCATGTTTCCAAGTCCTAAATGGAGTTGAATCCCATGCAGTTTCTGTTCCCACGAGCAAGAGTTGTTTTCTGGTAAGAAGAGTCATTATTGCGCTCCCATTGCCATACACAGAGCAAATAGCAAACAATTCTGTTTTCAGCAAGTACAGTGTATTGGACTGAAGAGGAGCTACTGTTCTTGTCTGTTTCCTAAGCAGAGTTGAACTAGATATGGCCGTGTGTGTAGGAAGCACAGTTCTTTTGTTCTGAAAAGCTCACTGTTCGGACTCCATAGGAAACACAGTAGAGTAGAAGAGTGCTCTTTTCTCAAAAGCAGAGTGTGTTTCTTGTAAGGCGAGCTAGTGTTTGTTTCCCAGTCCTAAATGGAGTTGAATCACATGCAGTTTTTGGTCCTAGGTGCAAGAGTTGTTTTCTGGTAAGAAGAGTCACTATTGTGCTCCCATTGTCATACAGGGCAAATAGCACTGTCGTCTATTCCCAGCGTATACAGTGTATTGGACTGAAGAGGATCTACTCTTCTTGTCAGTTTCCTAAGCAGAATTGAACTAGTTATGGCCGTGTGTGTATGAAGCCCAGTTCTTTTGTTCTGATCAAGTACACTATTCTGGCGATATAGGAAACATGTAGAGTAGAAGAGTGCTCTTTTCTCAAAAGCAGAGTGTGTTTCTTGTAAGGCGACCTAGCATTTGTTTTCCAGTCCTAAATGGAGTTGAATAACATGCAGTTTTGGGTCCTATGAGCAAGAGTTTTTTTCTGGTAAGGAAAGTCACTATTGCGCTCCCATTGCATTACACAGTGCAAATAGCACTCGTGACTGTTCCCAGCAAGTACAGTGTATTGGACCTAAGAAAAGCTACTGTTCTTGTCATTTTCCTAAGCAGAGTTGAACTAGATATGGCCCGTGTGTGTGAAGCACAGTTCTTTTGTTCTGAGCAAGCTCACTCTTCTGGCCCTATTGAAAACATAGTAGAGTAGAAGAGTGCTCTTTTCTCAAAAGCAGAGTGTGTTTCTTGTAAGGCGAGCTAGAGTTTGTTTCCCAGTCCTAAATGGAGTTGAATCACATGCAGTTTCTGGTCCTACGAGCAAGAGTTGTTTTCTGCTAAGAAGAGTCACTATTGCGCTCCCATTGCCATACACAGTACAAATAGCACTGTCGTCTGTTCCCAGCAAGTACAGTGTATTGGACAGAAGAGGAGGTACTGTTCTTGTCAGTTTTCTAAGCGGAGTTGAACTAGATATGGCCCGTGTGTGTAGGAAGCACAGTTCATTTGTTCTGAGCAAGCTCACTGTTCGGACAACATAGGAAACACAGTAGAGTCAAAGAGTGCTCTTTTCTCAAAAGCAGAGTGTGTTTCTTGTAAGGCGAGCTAGCGTTTGTGTCTCAGCCCTAAATGGAGTTGAATCACATGCAGTTTCTGGTCCTGTGAGCAAGAGTTGTTTTCTGGTAAGAAGAGTCACTATTGCACTCCCTTTATCATACACATGGCAAATAGTACTTGCGTCTGTTCCCAGCATGTACAGTGTATTGGCCTGAAGAGGATCTACTGTTCTTGTCAGTTTCCTAACCAGAGTTGAACTACATATGGACCGTGTGTGTAGGAAGCACAGTTCTTTTGTTCTGAGCAAGCTCACTGTTCGGACACCATAGGAAACACAGTAGAGTAGAAGAGTGCTCTTTTCTCAAAAGCAGAGTGTGTTTCTTGTAAGGCGAGCTAGCGTTTGTGTCCCAACCCTAAATGGAGTTGAATCACATGCAGTTTCTGGTCCTACGAACAAGAGTTGTTTTCTGGTAAGAAGACTCACTATTGCACTCCCTTTGTCATACACAGGGCAAATAGCACTTGCGTCTGTTCCCAGCATGTACAGTGTATTGGCCTGAAGAGGATCTACTGTTCTTGTCAGTTTCCTAAGCAGAGTTGAACTAGATATGGCCCGTGTGTGTAGGAAGCAAAGTTCTTTTGTTCTGAACAAGCTCACTGTTCAGAACACTTAGGAAACACAGTAGAGTAGAAGAGTGCTCTTTTCTCAAAAGCAGATTGTGTTTCTTGTAAGGCGAGATACCGTTTGTGTCTCAGCCCTAAATGGAGTTGAATCACATGCAGTTTCTGGTCCTACGAGCAAGAGTTGTTTTCTGCTAAGAAGAGTCACTATTGCGCTCCCATTGCCATACACAGTACAAATAGCACTGTCGTCTGTTCCCAGCAAGTACAGTGTATTGGACAGAAGAGGAGGTACTGTTCTTGTCAGTTTTCTAAGCGGAGTTGAACTAGATATGGCCCGTGTGTGTAGGAAGCACAGTTCATTTGTTCTGAGCAAGCTCACTGTTCGGACAACATAGGAAACACAGTAGAGTCAAAGAGTGCTCTTTTCTCAAAAGCAGAGTGTGTTTCTTGTAAGGCGAGCTAGCGTTTGTGTCTCAGCCCTAAATGGAGTTGAATCACATGCAGTTTCTGGTCCTGTGAGCAAGAGTTGTTTTCTGGTAAGAAGAGTCACTATTGCACTCCCTTTATCATACACATGGCAAATAGTACTTGCGTCTGTTCCCAGCATGTACAGTGTATTGGCCTGAAGAGGATCTACTGTTCTTGTCAGTTTCCTAACCAGAGTTGAACTACATATGGACCGTGTGTGTAGGAAGCACAGTTCTTTTGTTCTGAGCAAGCTCACTGTTCGGACACCATAGGAAACACAGTAGAGTAGAAGAGTGCTCTTTTCTCAAAAGCAGAGTGTGTTTCTTGTAAGGCGAGCTAGCGTTTGTGTCCCAACCCTAAATGGAGTTGAATCACATGCAGTTTCTGGTCCTACGAACAAGAGTTGTTTTCTGGTAAGAAGACTCACTATTGCACTCCCTTTGTCATACACAGGGCAAATAGCACTTGCGTCTGTTCCCAGCATGTACAGTGTATTGGCCTGAAGAGGATCTACTGTTCTTGTCAGTTTCCTAAGCAGAGTTGAACTAGATATGGCCCGTGTGTGTAGGAAGCAAAGTTCTTTTGTTCTGAACAAGCTCACTGTTCAGAACACTTAGGAAACACAGTAGAGTAGAAGAGTGCTCTTTTCTCAAAAGCAGATTGTGTTTCTTGTAAGGCGAGATACCGTTTGTTTCCCAGTCCTGAATGGAGTTGAATCCCATGCAGTTTCTGGTCCTACGAGCAAGAGTTGTTTTCTGGTAAGAAGAGTCACTGTTGCGGTCCCATTGTCATACACAGTGCAAATAGCACTGGCATCTGTTCCCAGCATGTACAGTGTATTGGACTGAAGAGTATCTACTGTTCTTGTCAGTTTCCTAAGCAGAGTTGAACAAGATATGGCCCATGTGTAGGAAGCACAGTTCTTTTTTTCTGAGCAAGCTTACTGTTCGACCCCATAGGAAACACAGTTGAGTAGAAGAGTGCTCTTTTCTCAAAAGCAGAGTGTGTTTCTTGTTAGGCGAGCTAATGTTTGTTTCTCAGTCAGAAATTGAGTTGAATCCCATGCAGTTTCTGGTCCTACGAGCAAGAGTTGTTTTCTGGTAAGAAGAGTCACTATTGCGCTCCCATTGACATACACAGTGCAAATAGCACTCGCGTCTGTTCTAAGCAAGTACAGTGTATTGGACTGAAGAGGAGCTACTGTTCTTGTCAGTTTCCTAAGCAGAGTTGAACTAGATATTCCCCGTGTGTGTAGGAAGCACAGTTCTTTTGTTCTGAGCAAGCTCACTGTTCGGAAACCATAGGAAACACAGTAGAGTAGAAGAGTGCTCTTTTCTCAAAAGCAGAGTGTGTTTCTTGTAAGGCAGGCTAGTGTTTGTTTCCCAGTCCTAAATGGAGTTGAATCACATGCAGTTTCTGGTCCTACAAGCATGAGGTGTTTTCTAGTAAGAAGAGTCACTATTGCGGTCCCATTGCCATACACAGTGCAAATAGCACTGTCGTCTGTTCCCAGCAAGTACAGTGTATTGGACTGAAGAGGAGCTACTGTTCTTGTCAGTTTCCTAAGCAGAGTTGAACTAGATATTGCCCGTGTGTGTAGGAAGCACAGTTCTTTTGTTCTGAGCAAGCTTTCTGTTTTGGCCCTATAGGAAACACAGTAGAGTAAAAGAGTGCTCTTTTCTCAAAAGCAGAGTGTGTTTCTTATAAGGCGAGCTAGCATGTTTCCGAGTCCTAAATGGAGTTGAATCACATGCAGTTTCTGTTCCCACGAGCAAGAGTTGTTTTCTGGTAAGAAGAGTCATTATTGCGCTCCCATTGCCATACACAGAGCAAATAGCAAACAATTCTGTTTTCAGCAAGTACAGTGTATTGGACTGAAGAGGAGCTACTGTTCTTGTCTGTTTCCTAAGCAGAGTTGAACTAGATATGGCCGTGTGTGTAGGAAGCACAGTTCTTTGTTCTGAAAAGCTCACTGTTCGGACTCCATAGGAAACACAGTAGAGTAGATAAGTGTTCTTTTCTCAAAAGCAGAGTGTGTTTCTTGTAAGGCGAGCTAGTGTTTGTTTCCCAGTCCTAAATGGAGTTGAATCACATGCAGTTTTTGGTCCTAGGTGCAAGAGTTGTTTTCTGGTAAGAAGAGTCACTATTGTGCTCCCATTGTCATACAGGGCAAATAGCACTGTCGTCTATTCCCAGCATGTACAGTGTATTGGACTGAAGAGGATCTACTCTTCTTGACAGTTTCCTAAGCAGAATTGAACTAGTTATGGCCGTGTGTGTACGAAGCCCAGTTCTTTTGTTCTGATCAAGTACACTATTCTGGCGATATAGGAAACATGTAGAGTAGAAGAGTGCTCTTTTCTCAAAAGCAGAGTGTGTTTCTTGTAAGGCGACCTAGCATTTGTTTTCCAGTCATAAATGGAGTTGAATAACATGCAGTTTTGGGTCCTACGAGCAAGAGTTGTTTTCTGATAAGGAAAGTCACTATTGCGCTCCCATTGCCATACACAGTGCAAATAGCACTCATGTCTGTTCCCAGCAAGTACAGTGTATTGGACTTAAGAGAAGCTACTGTTCTTGTCATTTTCCTAAGTAGAGTTGAACTAGATATGGCCCGTGTGTGTGAAGCACAGTTCTTTTGTTCTGAGCAAGCTCACTCTGCTGGCCCTATAGAAAACATAGTAGAGTAGAAGAGTGCTCTTTTCTCAAAAGCAGAGTGTGTTTCTTGTAAGGCGAGCTAGCGTTTGTTTCCCAGTCCTAAATGGAGTTGAATCACATGCAGTTTCTGGTCCTACGAGCAAGAGTTGTTTTCTGCTAAGAAGAGTCACTATTGCGCTCCCATTGCCATACACAGTGAGAATAGCACTGTCGTCTGTTCCCAGCAAGTACAGTGTATTGGACAGAAGAGGAGGTACTGTTCTTGTCAGTTTTCTAAGCGGAGTTGAACTAGATATGGCCCGTGTGTGTAGGAAGCACAGTTCTTTTGTTCTGAGCAAGCTCACTGTTTGGACAACATGGGAAACACAGTAAAGTAGATGAGTGCTCTTTTCTCAAAAGCAGAGTGTGTTTCTTGTAAGGCGAGCTAGCGTTTGTTTCCCAGTCCTAAATGGAGTTGAATCACATGCAGTTTCTGGTCCTACGAGCAAGAGTTGTTTTCTGGTAAGAAGAGTCACTATTGCACTCCCTTTATCATACACAGGGCAAAGAGCACTTGCGTCTGTTCCCAGCATTTACAGTGTATTGGCCTGAAGAGGATCTACTGTTCTTGTCAGTTTCCTAAGCAGAGTTGAACCAGATATGGCCCGTGTGTGTAGGAAGCACAGTTTTTTTGTTCTGAGCAAGCTCACTGTTCTGGCCCTGGAGTAAACACAGTAGAGTAGAAGAGTGCTCTTTTCTCAAAAGCAGAGTGTGTTTCTTGTAAGGCGAGGTAGCGTTTGTGTCCCAGTCCTAAATGGAGTTGCATCACATGCAGTTTCTGGTCCTATGAGCAAGAGTTGTTTTATGGTAAGAAGAGTCACTATTGTGCTATCATTGCCATACACAGTACAAATAGCACTCGCGTCTGTTCCCAGCAAGTATGTGTATTGGACAGAAGAAAATCTACTGTTCTTGTCAGTTTCCTAAGCAGAGTTGAACTAGATATGGCCCGTGTGTGTGAAGCACAGTTCTTTTGTTCTGAGCAAGCTCACTGTTCGGACCCTATGGGAAACACAGTAGAGTAGAAGAGTGCTCTTTTCTCAAAAGCAGAGTGTGTTTCTTGTCAGGCTAGCTAGTGTTTGTTTCCCAGTCAGAAACAGAGTTGAATCCCATGCAGTTTCAGGTCCTACAACCAAGAGTTTTTTTTCTGGTAAGAAGAGTCACTATTACGCTCCCATTGCCATACACAGTGCAAATAGCACTCGCATAATACCCAGCATGTACATTGTATTGGACTGAAGAGGATCTACTGTTCTTGTCAGTTTCCTAAGCAGAGTTGAACTAGATATGGCCTGTGTGTGTAGGAAGCATAGTTCTTTTGTTCTGAGCAAGCTCACTCTTCGGACAACACAGGAAACACAGTAAAGTAGAAGAGTGCTCTTTTATCAAAAGCAGAGTGTGTTTCTTGTAAGGTGACCTAGCGTGTGTTTTCCAGTCCTAAATGGAGTTGAATCACATGCAGTTTTCGGTCCTACGAGCAAGAGTTGTTTTCTGGTAAGGAAAGTCACTATTGTGCTCCCTTTGCCATACACAGTGCAAATAGCACTGTCGTCTGTTCCCAGCAAGTACAGTGTATTGGACTGAAGAGGAGATACTATTCTTGTCAGTTTCCTAAGCACAGTTGAAGTAGATATGGCCCCTGTGTGTAGGAAGCACAGTTCTTTTGTTCTGAGCAAGCTCTCTCTTCTGGCCCTATAGAAAACACAGTAGAGTAGAAGAGTGCTCTTTTCTCAAAAGCAGATTGTGTGTTTTATTGTAAGGCGAGCTAGCGTTTGTGTCCCAGCCCTAAATGGAGTTGAATCACATTCAGTTTCTGGTCCTATGAGCAAGAGTTGTTTTCTGGTAAGAAGACTCACTATTGCACTCCCTTTGTCATACACAGGGCAAATAGCACTTGCGTCTGTTCCCAGCATGTACAGTGTATTGGCCTGAAGAGGATGTACTGTTCTTGTCAGTTTCCTAAGCAGAGTTGAACTAGATATGGCCCGTGTGTGTAGGAAGCACAGTTCTCTTGTTCTGAACAAGCTCACTGTTCGGAACACTTAGGAAACACAGTAGAGTAGAAGAGTGCTCTTTTCTCAAAAGCAGAGTGTGTTTCTTGTAAAGCGAGATAGCGTTTGTTTCCCAGTCCTAAATGGAGTTGAATCCCATGCAGTTTCTGGTCCTACGAGCAAGAGTTGTTTCCTGGTAAGAAGAGTCACTGTTGGGGTCCCATTGTAATACACAGTGCAAATAGCACTGGCATCTGTTCCCAGCATGTACAGTGTATTGGACTGACGTGGATCTACTGTTCTTGTCAGTTTCCTAAGCAGAGTTGAACAAGATATGGCCCGTGTGTGTAGGAAGCACAGTTCTTTTTTTCTGAGCAAGGTTACTGTTCGAACCATAGGAAACACAGTTGAGTAGAAGAGTGCTCTTTTCCCAAAAGCAGAGTGTGTTTCTTGTTAGGCGAGCTAATGTTTGTTTCTCAGTCAGAAATTGAGTTGAATCCCATGCAGTTTCTGGTCCTACGAGCAAGAGTTGTTTTCTGGTAAGAAGAGTCACTATTGCGCTCCCATTGTCATACACAGTGCAAATAGCACTCGCGTCTGTTCTAAGCAAGTACAGTGTATTGGACTGAAGAGGAGCTACTGTTCTTGTCAGTTTCCTAAGCAGAGTTGAACTAGATATGGCCCGTGTGTGTAGGAAGCCCAGTTCTTTTGTTCTGTGCAAGCTCACTGTTCGGAAACCATAGGAAACACAGTAGAGTAGAAGAGTGCTCTTTTCTCAAAAGCAGACTGTGTTTCTTGTAAGGCGAGCTAGTGTTTGTTTCCCAGTCCTAAATGGAGTTGAATCACATGCAGTTTTTGGTCCTAGGTGCAAGAGTTGTTTTCTGGTAAGAAGAGTCACTATTGCGCTCCCATTGCCATACACAGTGCAAATAGCACTCGGGTCTGTTCCCAGCAAGTACAGTGTATTGGACTGAAGAGGAGCTACTGTTCTTGTCAGTTTCCTAAGCAGAGTTGAACTAGATATGGCCCATGTGTGTAGGAAGCACAGTTCTTTTGTTCTGAGCAAGCTTTCTGTTTTGGCCCTATAGGAAACACAGTAGAGTAAAAGAGTGCACTTTTCTCAAAAGCAGAGTGTGTTTCTTATAAGGCGAGCTAGCGTGTTTCCCAGTCCTAAATGGAGTTGAATCACATGCAGGTTCTGTTCCCACGAGCAAGAGTTTTTTTCTGGTAAGAAGAGTCATTATTGCAATCCCATTTTAAGTCGACTTAGCATTTGTTTTCCAGAGCAAATAGCAAACAATTCTGTTTTCAGCAAGTACAGTGTATTGGACTGAAGAGGAGCTAGTGTTCTTGTCTGTTTCCTAAGCAGAGTTGAACTAGATATGGCCGTGTGTGTAGGAAGCACAGTTCTTTTGTTCTGAGCAAGCTTTCTGTTTTGGCCCTATAGGAAACACAGTAGAGTAAAAGAGTGCTCTTTTCTCAAAAGCAGAGTGTGTTTCTTGTAAGGCGAGCTAGCGTTTGTTTTCCAGTCCTAAATGGAGTTGAAAAACATGCAGTTTTGGGTCCTACGAGCAAGAGTTGTTTTCTGGTAAGGAAAGTCACTATTGTGTTCCCATGGCATTACACAGTACAAATAACACTCGCGTCTGTTCCCAGCAAGTACAGTGTATTGGACTGAAGAGGAGCTACTGTTCTTGTCAGTTTCCTAAGCAGAGGTGAACTAGATATGGCCCGTGTGTGTAGGAAGCACAGTTCTTTTGTTCTAAGCAAGCTCACTGTTCGGAAACCATAGGAAACACAGTAGAGTAGAAGAGTGCTCTTTTCTCAAAAGCAGAGTGTGTTTCTTGTAAGGCGAGCTAGTGTTTGTTTCCCAGTACTAAATGGAGTTGAATCACATGCAGTTTCTGGTCCTACAAGCATCAGTTGTTTTCTGGTAAGAAGAGTGACTACTGCGCTCCCATTGCCATACACAGTGCAAGTAGCACTCGGGTCAGTTCCCAGCAAGTACAGTGTATTGGACTGAAGAGGAGCTACTGTTCTTGTCAGTTTCCTAAGCAGAGTTGAACTAGATATGGCCCGTGTGTGTAGGAAGCACAGTTCTTTTGTTCTGAGCAAGCTTTCTGTTTTGGCCCTATAGGAAACACAGTAGAGTAAAAGAGTGCTCTTTTCTCAAAAGCAGAGTGTGTTTCTTATAAGGCGAGCTAGCATGTTTCCAAGTCCTAAATGGAGTTGAATCCCATGCAGTTTCTGTTCCCACGAGCAAGAGTTGTTTTCTGGTAAGAAGAGTCATTATTGCGCTCCCATTGCCATACACAGAGCAAATAGCAAACAATTCTGTTTTCAGCAAGTACAGTGTATTGGACTGAAGAGGAGCTACAGTTCTTGTCTGTTTCCTAAGCAGAGTTGAACTAGATATGGCCGTGTGTGTAGGAAGCACAGTTCTTTTGTTCTGAAAAGCTCACTGTTCGGACTCCATAGGAAACACAGTAGAGTAGAAGAGTGCTCTTTTCTCTAAAGCAGAGTGTGTTTCTTGTAAGGCGAGCTAGTGTTTGTTTCCCAGTCCTAAATGGAGTTGAATCACATGCAGTTTTTGGTCCTAGGTGCAAGAGTTGTTTTCTGGTAAGAAGAGTCACTATTGTGCTCCCATTGTCATACAGGGCAAATAGCACTGTCGTCTATTCCCAGCGTATACAGTGTATTGGACTGAAGAGGATCTACTCTTCTTGTCAGTTTCCTAAGCAGAATTGAACTAGTTATGGCCGTGTGTGTATGAAGCCCAGTTCTTTTGTTCTGATCAAGTACACTATTCTGGCGATATAGGAAACATGTAGAGTAGAAGAGTGCTCTTTTCTCAAAAGCAGAGTGTGTTTCTTGTAAGGCGACCTAGCATTTGTTTTCCAGTCCTAAATGGAGTTGAATAACATGCAGTTTTGGGTCCTACGAGCAAGAGTTTTTTTCTGGTAAGGAAAGTCACTATTGCGCTCCCATTGCATTACACAGTGCAAATAGCACTCGTGACTGTTCCCAGCAAGTACAGTGTATTGGACCTAAGAAAAGCTACTGTTCTTGTCATTTTCCTAAGCAGAGTTGAACTAGATATGGCCCGTGTGTGTGAAGCACAGTACTTTTGTTCTGAGCAAGCTCACTCTTCTGGCCCTATTGAAAACATAGTAGAGTAGAAGAGTGCTCTTTTCTCAAAAGCAGAGTGTGTTTCTTGTAAGGCGAGCTAGAGTTTGTTTCCCAGTCCTAAATGGAGTTGAATCACATGCAGTTTCTGGTCCTACGAGCAAGAGTTGTTTTCTGCTAAGAAGAGTCACTATTGCGCTCCCATTGCCATACACAGTGCAAATAGCACTGTCGTCTGTTCCCAGCAAGTACAGTGTATTGGACAGAAGAGGAGGTACTGTTCTTGTCAGTTTTCTAAGCGGAGTTGAACTAGATATGGCCCGTGTGTGTAGGAAGCACAGTTCATTTGTTCTGAGCAAGCTCACTGTTCGGACAACATAGGAAACACAGTAGAGTCAAAGAGTGCTCTTTTCTCAAAAGCAGAGTGTGTTTCTTGTAAGGCGAGCTAGCGTTTGTGTCTCAGCCCTAAATGGAGTTGAATCACATGCAGTTTCTGGTCCTGTGAGCAAGAGTTGTTTTCTGGTAAGAAGAGTCACTATTGCACTCCCTTTATCATACACAGGGCAAATAGCACTTGCGTCTGTTCCCAGCATGTACAGTGTATTGGCCTGAAGAGGATCTACTGTTCTTGTCAGTTTCCTAACCAGAGTTGAACTACATATGGCCCGTGTGTGTAGGAAGCACAGTTCTTTTGTTCTGAGCAAGCTCACTGTTCGGACACCATAGGAAACACAGTAGAGTAGAAGAGTGCTCTTTTCTCAAAAGCAGAGTGTGTTTCTTGTAAGGCGAGCTAGCGTTTGTGTCCCAACCCTAAATGGAGTTGAATCACATGCAGTTTCTGGTCCTACGAACAAGAGTTGTTTTCTGGTAAGAAGACTCACTATTGCACTCCCTTTGTCATACACAGGGCAAATAGCACTTGCGTCTGTTCCCAGCATGTACAGTGTATTGGCCTGAAGAGGATCTACTGTTCTTGTCAGTTTCCTAAGCAGAGTTGAACTAGATATGGCCCGTGTGTGTAGGAAGCAAAGTTCTTTTGTTCTGAACAAGCTCACTGTTCGGAACACTTAGGAAACACAGTAGAGTAGAAGAGTGCTCTTTTCTCAAAAGCAGATTGTGTTTCTTGTAAGGCGAGATACCGTTTGTTTCCCAGTCCGGAATGGAGTTGAATCCCATGCAGTTTCTGGTCCTACAAGCAAGAGTTGTTTTCTGGTAAGAAGAGTCACTGTTGCGGTCCCATTGTCATACACAGTGCAAATAGCACTGGCATCTGTTCCTAGCATGTACAGTGTATTGGACTGAAGAGTATCTACTGTTCTTGTCAGTTTCCTAAGCAGAGTTGAACAAGATATGGCCCATGTGTAGGAAGCACAGTTCTTTTTTTCTGAGCAAGCTTACTGTTCGACCCCATAGGAAACACAGTTGAGTAGAAGAGTGCTCTTTTCTCAAAAGCAGAGTGTGTTTCTTGTTAGGCGAGCTAATGTTTGTTTCTCAGTCAGAAATTGAGTTGAATCCCATGCAGTTTCTGGTCCTACGAGCAAGAGTTGTTTTCTGGTAAGAAGAGTCACTATTGCGCTCCCATTGACATACACAGTGCAAATAGCACTCGCGTCTGTTCTAAGCAAGTACAGTGTATTGGACTGAAGAGGAGCTACTGTTCTTGTCAGTTTCCTAAGCAGAGTTGAACTAGATATTCCCCGTGTGTGTAGGAAGCACAGTTCTTTTGTTCTGAGCAAGCTCACTGTTCGGAAACCATAGGAAACACAGTAGAGTAGAAGAGTGCTCTTTTCTCAAAAGCAGAGTGTGTTTCTTGTAAGGCAGGCTAGTGTTTGTTTCCCAGTCCTAAATGGAGTTGAATCACATGCAGTTTCTGGTCCTACAAGCATGAGGTGTTTTCTAGTAAGAAGAGTCACTATTGCGGTCCCATTGCCATACACAGTGCAAATAGCACTGTTGTCTGTTCCCAGCAAGTACAGTGTATTGGACTGAAGAGGAGCTACTGTTCTTGTCAGTTTCCTAAGCAGAGTTGAACTAGATATTGCCCGTGTGTGTAGGAAGCACAGTTCTTTTGTTCTGAGCAAGCTTTCTGTTTTGGCCCTATAGGAAACACAGTAGAGTAAAAGAGTGCTCTTTTCTCAAAAGCAGAGTGTGTTTCTTATAAGGCGAGCTAGCATGTTTCCGAGTCCTAAATGGAGTTGAATCACATGCAGTTTCTGTTCCCACGAGCAAGAGTTGTTTTCTGGTAAGAAGAGTCATTATTGCGCTCCCATTGCCATACACAGAGCAAATAGCAAACAATTCTGTTTTCTGCAAGTACAGTGTATTGGACTGAAGAGGAGCTACTGTTCTTGTCTGTTTCCTAAGCAGAGTTGAACTAGATATGGCCGTGTGTGTAGGAAGCACAGTTCTTTGTTCTGAAAAGCTCACTGTTCGGACTCCATAGGAAACACAGTAGAGTAGAAGAGTGTTCTTTTCTCAAAAGCAGAGTGTGTTTCTTGTAAGGCGAGCTAGTGTTTGTTTCCCAGTCCTAAATGGAGTTGAATCACATGCAGTTTTTGGTCCTAGGTGCAAGAGTTGTTTTCTGGTAAGAAGAGTCACTATTGTGCTCCCATTGTCATACAGGGCAAATAGCACTGTCGTCTATTCCCAGCATGTACAGTGTATTGGACTGAAGAGGATCTACTCTTCTTGACAGTTTCCTAAGCAGAATTGAACTAGTTATGGCCGTGTGTGTACGAAGCCCAGTTCTTTTGTTCTGATCAAGTACACTATTCTGGCGATATAGGAAACATGTAGAGTAGAAGAGTGCTCTTTTCTCAAAAGCAGAGTGTGTTTCTTGTAAGGCGACCTAGCATTTGTTTTCCAGTCATAAATGGAGTTGAATAACATGCAGTTTTGGGTCCTACGAGCAAGAGTTGTTTTCTGATAAGGAAAGTCACTATTGCGCTCCCATTGCATTACACAGTGCAAATAGCACTCATGTCTGTTCCCAGCAAGTACAGTGTATTGGACTTAAGAGAAGCTACTGTTCTTGTCATTTTCCTAAGTAGAGTTGAACTAGATATGGCCCGTGTGTGTGAAGCACAGTTCTTTTGTTCTGAGCAAGCTCACTCTGCTGGCCCTATAGAAAACATAGTAGAGTAGAAGAGTGCTCTTTTCTCAAAAGCAGAGTGTGTTTCTTGTAAGGCGAGCTAGCGTTTGTTTCCCAGTCCTAAATGGAGTTGAATCACATGCAGTTTCTGGTCCTACGAGCAAGAGTTGTTTTCTGCTAAGAAGAGTCACTATTGCGCTCCCATTGCCATACACAGTGCGAATAGCAATGTCGTCTGTTCCCAGCAAGTACAGTGTATTGGACAGAAGAGGAGGTACTGTTCTTGTCAGTTTTCTAAGCGGAGTTGAACTAGATATGGCCCGTGTGTGTAGGAAGCACAGTTCTTTTGTTCTGAGCAAGCTCACTGTTTGGACAACATAGGAAACACAGTAAAGTAGATGAGTGCTCTTTTCTCAAAAGCAGAGTGTGTTTCTTGTAAGGCGAGCTAGCGTTTGTTTCCCAGTCCTAAATGGAGTTGAATCACATGCAGTTTCTGGTCCTACGA
>NW_026737954.1:0-29000 GCF_949786415.1 Peromyscus eremicus
CTCTTGCTCTTAGGATCAAAAACTGCATGTGATTCAACTCCATTTAGGACTGGGAAACAAATGCTAGCTCGCATTACAGGGAACACACTCTGCTTTTGAGAAAAGAGCACCCTTCTACTCTACTGTGTTTCCTATAGGTCCAGAACAGTGAGCTTGCTCAGAACAAAAGAACTGTGCTTCATAAAAATACGGCCATATCTAGTTCAATTCTGCTTAGGAAACTGAAAAGAACAGTAGATCCTCTTCAGTCCAATACACTGTACATGCTGGGAATAGATGCCAGTGCTATTTGACGTGTATGACAAAGGGAGCACAATTGTGACTCTTCTTACCAGAAAACAACTCCTGCTCATAGGACAAGAAACTGCATGTGATTCAACTCCATTTAGGACTGGGAAACAAATGCTAGCTCGCCTTAAAAGAAACACACTCTGCTTTTGAGAAAAGAGCAGTCTTCTATTCTACTGTGGTTCATATGGGGTCCGAACATTGACCTTGCTCAGAACAAAAGAACTGTGCTTCCTACACACACGGGCCATACCTAGTTCAACTCTGCTTAGGAAACTGACAAGAACAGTAGCTCATATTCGGTCCAATTCACTGTAATTGCTGAGAACAGACGCGAGTGCTATTTGCACTGTGTATGGCAATAGGAGCACAATAGTGACTCTTCTTATCAGAAAACATTTCTTGCTCATAGGACCAGAAACTGCATGGGATTCAACTCCATTTCTGACTGGGAAACAAACAGTAGCTCGCCTTACAAGAAAGACACTCTGATTTTGAGAAAAGAGCACTCTTCTACTCTAGTGCGTTTCCTATGGTGTCCGAATAGTGAGCTTGCTCAGAACAAAAGAACTGTGCTTCCTAAGCACAGGGGCCATATCTACTTCAACTCTGCTTAGGAAACTGAGAAGAACAGTAGCTACGCTTCAGTCCAATACACTGTACTTGCTGGGAACAGACGTGAGTGCTATTTGCACTGTGTATGGAAATGGGAGCACAATAGTGACTTTCCTTACCAGAAAACAACTCTTGGTCGTAGGACCAAAAACTGCATGAGATTCAACTCCAGTTAGGACTGGAAAACAACGCTATCTCGCCTTACAAAAAACACACTCTGCTTTTGAGAAAAGAGCACTCTTCTACTCTACTGTGTTTCCTAGGGGGACTGACCAGTGAGCTTGCTGAGAACAAAAGAACTGTGCTTCCTACACACACGGGCCATATCTAGTTCATCTCTGCTTAGGAAACTGACAAGAACAGTAGCTCCTCTTCAGTCCAATACACTGTACTTGCTAAGAACAGACGCGAGTGCTATTTGCACTGTGTATGGAAATGGGAGCACAATAGTGACTTTCCTAACCATAAAACACCTCTTGCTCATAGGACCAGAAACTGCATGGGATTCAACTCCATTTCTGACTGGGAAACAAACACTAGCTCGCCTTACAAGAAACACACTCTGCTTTTGAGAAAAAAGCAGTCTTCTACTCTACTGTGTTTCCTATGGGTCCCGAACATTGACCTTGCTCATAACAAAAGAACTGTGCTTCCTATACTCACGGGCCATATCTAGTTCAACTCTGCTTTGGAAACTGACAAGAACAGTAGTTCCTGTTCAGTCCAATACACTGTACTTGCTGGGAACAGTCGGGAGTGCTATTTGCACTGTGTATGGCACTGGGAGCTTTATAGTGACTTTCCTTACCAGAAAACAACTCTTGCTTGTAGGACCAAAAACTGGATGTGATTCAACTCCATTTAGGACTGGGAAACAAACGCTAGCTCGCCTTACAAGAAAAACACTCTGCTTTTGAGAAAAGAGCAATCTTCTAATCTAATGTGTTTCCTATGGGGTCCGAACAGTGAGCTTGCTCAGAACAAAAGAACTGTGCTTCCTACACACACAGGCCATATCTAGTTCAACTCTGCTTAGGAAACTGACAAGAACGGTAGCTCCTCTTCAGTCCAATACACTGTACTAGCTGGAAAAAGACGCGAGTGCTATTTGCACTGTGTATGGCAATAGGAGCACAATAGTGACTCTTCTTATCAGAAAACAACTCTTACTCATAGGACAAGAAACTGCATGGGATTCAACTCCATTTCTGACTGGGAAACAAACACTAGCTCGCCTTACAAGAAAGACTCTCTGATTTTGAGAAAAGAGCACTCTTCTACTCTACTGTGTTTCCTATGGGGTCCGAATAGTGAGCTTGCTCAGAAAAAGAACTGTGATTCCTACACACACGGGACATATCTCGTTCAACTCTGCTTAGGAAACTGACAAGAACAGTAGCTCTGCTTCAGTCCAATACACTGTACATGCTGGGAACAGACGCCAGGGCTATTTGCCCTTTGTATGACAATGGGAGCACAATAGTGACTCCTCTTACCAGAAAACAACTCTTGCTCGTAGGACAAGAAACTGCATGTGATTCAACTCCATTTAGGACTGGGAAACAAATGCTAGCTCTCCTTACAAGAAACACACTCTGCTTTGAGAAAAGAGCAGTCTTCTACTCTACTGTGTTTCCTATGGGGGCCAAATAGTGAGCTTGCTCAGAACAAAAGAACTGTGCTTCCTACACACAGGGGCCATATCTAGTTCAACTCTGCTTAGGAAACTGACAAGAACAGTAGCTACGCTTCAGTCCAATACACTGTACTTGCTGGGAACAGACGCGAGTGCTATTTGCACTGTGTATGTAAATGGGAGCGCAATAGTGACTTTCCTTAACAGAAAACACCTCTTGCTCGTAGGACAAAAAACTGCATGTGATTCAAATCCATTTAGGACTGGGAAACAAACGCTAGCTCGCCTTACAAAAAACACACTCTGCTTTTGAGAAAAGAGCACTCTTCTACTCTACTGTGTTTACTGTAGGGCCAGAAGAGTGAGCTTGCTCAGAACAAAAGAACTGTGCTTCCTACAAATACTGCCATATCTAGTTCAATTCTGCTTAGGAAACTGAAAAGAACAGTAGCTCCTGTTCGGTCCAATACACTGTACATGCTGTGAACAGATGCCAGAGCTATTTGCCCTGTTTATGACAATGGGAGCGCAATAGTGACTTTCCTTACCAGAAAACAACTCTTGGTCGTAGGACCAAAAACTGCATGTGATTCAACTCCATTTAGGACTGGGAAACAAACGCTAGATCGCCTTACAAAAAACACACTCTGCTTTTGAGAAAAGAGCACTCTTCTACTCTACTATGTTTCCTATAGGGCCAGAACAGTGAGCTTGCTCAGAAAAAGGAACTGTGCTTCATACAAATACTGCCATATCTAGTTCAATTCTGCTTAGGAAACTGAAAAGAAGAGTAGCTCCTGTTCAGTCCAATACACTGTACATGCTGGGAACAGACGCCAGTGCTATTTGCACTTTGTATGACAATGGAAGCGCAATAGTGACTCTTATTACCAGAAAACAACTCTTGCTAGTAGGACAAGAAACTGCATGTGATTCAACTCCATTTAGCACTGGGAAACAAACGCTAGCTCGCCTAACAAGAAACACACTCTGCTTTTGAGAAAAGAGCACTCTTCTACTCGACTGTGTATCCTATGGGGTCCGAACAGTGAGCTTGCTCAGAACAAAAGAACTGTGCTTCCTACACACAGGGGCCATATCTAGTTCAACTCTGCTTAGGAAACTGACAAGAACAGTAGCTCTGCTTCAGTCCAATACACTGTACTTGCTGGGAACAGATGCGAGTGCTATTTACACTGTGTTTGGCAATTGGAGCGCAACAATGACTTTATTACCAGAAAACAACTCTTGCTCGTAGGAACAAAAACTGCATGGGATTCAACTCCATTTAGGACTGGGAAACAAACACTAGCTCGCCTTACAAGAAACACACTCTGCTTTTGAGAAAAGAGCAGTCTTCTACTCTACTGTGTTTCCTATGGGGTCCGAACATTGAGCTTGCTCAGAACAAAAGAACTGTGCTTCCTACACACGGGCCATATCTAGTTCAACTCTGCTTAGGAAACTGACAAGAACAGTAGCTCCTCTTCAGTCCAATACACTGTACTTGCTGGGAACAGACACGAGTGCTATTTGCACTGTGTATGGCAATGGGAGCGCAATAGTGACTTTCCTTACCAGAAAACAACTCTTGCTCGTAGGACCAGAAACTGCATGTGATTCAGCTCCATTTAGGACGGGAAACAAATGCTAGCTCGCCTTACAAGAAACACACTCTGCTTTTGAGAAAAGAGCACTCTTCTACTTTACTGTATTTCCTATGGGGTCCGAATAGTGAGCTTGCTCAGAACAAAAGAACTGTGCTTCCTACACACACGGGCCATATCTAGTTCAACTCTGCTTAGGAAACTGACAAGAACGGTAGCTCCTCTTCAGTCCAATACACTGTACTAGCTGGGAACAGACACGAGTGCTATTTGCACTGTGTATGGCAATAGGAGCACAATAATGACTCTTCTTATCAGAAAACAACTCTTACTCATAGGACAAGAAACTGCATGGGATTCAACTCCATTTCTGACTGGGAAACAAACACTAGCTCGCTTACAAGAAAGACTCTCTGATTTTGAGAAAAGAGCACTCTTCTACTCTACTGTGTTTCCTATGGGGTCCAAATAGTGAGCTTGCTCAGAACAAAAGAACTGTGCTTCCTACACACAGGGGCCATATCTAGTTCAACTCTGCTTAGGAAACTGACAAGAACAGTAGCTCCGCTTCAGTCCAATACACTGTAATTGCTGGGAACAGTCGCGAGTGCTATTTGCACTGTGTATGGAAATGGGAGCACAATAGTGACTTTCCTTACCAGAAAACAACTCTTGCTCGTAGGACCAGAAACTGCATGTGATTCAGCTCCATTTAGGACTGGGAAACAAATGCTACCTCGCCTTACAAGAAACACACTCTGCTTTTGAGAAAAGAGCTCTCTTCTACTCTACTGTGTTTCCCTTGGGGTTCGAACAGTGAGCTTGCTCAGAACAAAAGAACTGTGCTTCCTACACACACGGACCATATGTAGTTCAACTCTGCTTAGGAAACAGACAAGAACAGTAGCTCCTCTTCAGTCCAATACACTGTACTTGCTGGGAACAGACGCCAGTGCTATTTGCACTGTGTATGGCAATAGGAGCACAATAGTTTCTCTTTTTATCAGAAAACAACTCTTGCTCATAGGACCAGAAACTGCATGGGATTCAACTCCATTTCTGACTGGGAAACAAACACTAGCTCACCTTACAAGAAAGACACTCTGATTTTGAGAAAAGAGCACTCTTCTACTCTACTGTGTTTCCTATGGGGTCCGAACATTGAGCTTGCTCAGAACAAAAGAACTGTGCTTCCTACACACAGGGGCCATATCTAGTTCAACTCTGCTTAGGAAACTGACAAAAACAGTAGCTACGCTTCAGTCCAATACACTGTACTTGCTGGGAACAGACGCGAGTGCTATTTGCACTGTGTATGGAAATAGGAGCACAATAGTGACTTTATTACCAGAAAACAACTCTTGCTCGTAGGACCAAAAACTGGATGTGATTCAACTCCATTTAGGACTGGAAACAAACGCTAGCTCGCCTTACAAGAAACACACTCTGCTTTTGAGAAAAGAGCAGTCATCTACTCTACTGTGTTTCCTATGGGGTCCGAACAGTGAGCTTGCTCAGAACAAAAGAACTGTGCTTCCTACACACACGGGCCATAGCTAGTTCAACTCTGCTTAGGAAACGGACAAGAACTGTAGCTCCTCTTCAGTCCAATACAGTGTACTAGCTGGGAACAGACGCGAGTGCTATTTGCCCTGTGTATGGCAATAGGAGCACAATAGTGACTCTTCTTATCAGAAAACAACTCTTACTCATAGGACAAGAAACTGCATGGGATTCAACTCCATTTCTGACTGGGAAACAAACACTAGCTCGCCTTACAGGAAAGACTCTCTGCTTTTGAGAAAATAGCACTCTTCTACTCTACTGTGTTTCCTATGGGGTCCAAATAGTGAGCTTGCTCAGAACAAAAGAACTGTGCTTCCTACACACAGGGGCCATATCTAGTTCAACTCTGCTTAGGAAACTGACAAGAACAGTAGCTCCGCTTCAGTCCAATACACTGTAATTGCTGGGAACAGTCCCGAGTGCTATTTGCACTGTGTATGGAAATGGGAGCGCAATAGTGACTTTCCTTACCAGAAAACAACTCTTGGTCGGAGGACAAAAAACTGCATGTGATTCAACTCCATTTAGGACTGGGAAACAAATGCTAGCTTGCCTTACAAGAAACACACTCTGCTTTTGAGAAAAGAGCACTCTTCTACTCTACAGTATTTCCTAGGGGGTCTGAACAGTGAGCTTGCTCAGAACAAAAGAACTGTGCTTCTTACACACGCGGGCCATATCTAGTTCATCTCTGCTTAGGAAACTGACAAGAACAGTAGCTCCGCTTCAGTCCAATACACTGTACTTGCTGGGAACAGACGCGAGTGCTATTTGTACTGTGTATGGAAATGGGAGCGCAATTGTGACTTTCCTTACCAGAAAACACCTCTTGCTCGTAGGACCAGAAACTGCATGGGATTCAACTCCATTTCTGACTGGGAAACAAACACTAGCTCGCCTTACAAGAAACACACTCTGCTTTTGACAAAAGACCACTCTTCTACTCTACTGTGTTTCCTATGGAGTTCCAACAGTGAGCTTGCTCAGAACAAAAGAACTGTGCTTCCTACACACAGGGGCCATATCTAGTTCAAATCTGCTTAGCACACTGACAAGAACAGTAGCTCCGCTTCAGTCCAATACACTGTACTTGCTGGGAACAGATGCGAGTGCTATTTGCACTGTGTATTGCAATGGGAGCGCAATAGTGACTTTATTACCAGAAAACAACTCTTGCTCGTAGGACCAAAAACTGCATGTGATTCAACTCCATTTAGGACTGGGAAACAAACGCTAGCTCGCCTTACAAGAAACACACTCTGCTTTTGAGAAAAGAGCACTCTTCTACTGTACTGTGTTTCTTATAGGGCCAGAAGAGTGAGCTTGCTCAGAACAAAAGAACTGTGCTTCCTACAAATACTGCCATATCTAGTTCAATTCTGCTTAGGAAACTGAAAAGAACAGTAGCTCCTGTTCAGTCCAATACACTGTACATGCTGGGAACAGACGCCAGTGCTATTTGCCCTGTGTATGACAATGGGAGCGCAATAGTGACTCTTCTTACCAGAAAACAACTCTTGCTCGTCGGACAAGAATCTGCATGTGATTCAACTCCATTTAGGACTGGGAAACAAATGCTACCTCGCCTTACAAGAAACACACTCTGCTTTTGAGAAAAGAGCTCTCTTCTACTCTACTGTGTTTCCCTTGGGGTCCGAACAGTGAGCTTGCTCAGAACAAAAGAACTGTGCTTCCTACACACACGGACCATATGTAGTTCAACTCTGCTTAGGAAACTGACAAGAACAGTAGCTCCTCTTCAGTCCAATACACTGTACTTGCTGGGAACAGACGCGAGTGCTATTTGCACTGTGTATGGCAATAGGAGCACAATAGTGTCTCTTTTTATCAGAAAACAACTCTTACTCATAGGACAAGAAACTGCATGGGATTCAACTCCATTTCTGACTGGGAAACAAACACTAGCTCGCCTTACAAGAAAGACTCTCTGATTTTGAGAAAAGAGCACTCCTCTACTCTACTGTGTTTCCTATAGGGTCCAAATAGTGAGCTTGCTCAGAACAAAAGAACTGTGCTTCCTACATACAGGGGCCATATCTAGTTCAACTCTGCTTAGGAAACTGACAAGAACAGTAGCTCCGCTTCCGTCCAATACACTGTAATTGCTGGGAACAGACGCGAGTGCTATTTGCACTGTGTATGGAAATGGGAGCACAATAGTGACTTTCCTTACCAGAAAACAACTCTTGGTCGGAGGACAAAAAACTGCATGTGATTCAACTCCATTTAGGACTGGGAAACAAATGCTAGCTTGCCTTACAAGAAACACCCTCTGCTTTTGAGAAAAGAGCATTCTTCTACTCTACTGTATTTCCTAGGGGGTCTGAACAGTGAGCTTGCTCAGAACAAAAGAACTGTGCTTCTTACACACGCGGGCCATATCTAGTTCATCTCTGCTTAGGAAACGGACAAGAACAGTAGCTCCGCTTCAGTCCAATACACTGTACTTGCTGGGAACAGACGCGAGTGCTATTTGCACTGTGTCTGGAAATGGGAGCGCATTAGTGACTTTCCTTACCAGAAAACACCTCTTGCTTGTAGGACCAGAAACTGCATGTGATTCAACTCCATTTCTGACTGGGAAACAAACACTAGTTCGCCTTACTAGAAACACACTCTGCTTTTGAGAAAAGAGCACTCTTCTACTCTACTGTGTTTCCTATGGAGTTCGAACAGTGAGCTTGCTCAGAACAAAAGAACTGGGCTTCCTACACACACGGGCCATATCTAGTTCAAATCTGCTTAGGAAACTGACAAGAACCGTAGCTCCGCTTCTGTCCAATACACTGTACTTGCTGGGAACAGATGCGAGTGCTATTTGCACTGTGTATTGCAATGGGAGCGCAATAGTGACTTTAATACCAGAAAACAACTCTTGCTCATAGGACCAAAAACTGCATGTGATTCAACTCCATTTAGGACTGGGAAACAAACGCTAGCTTGCCTTACAAGAAACACACTCTGCTTTTGAGAAAAGAGCAGTCTTCTACTCTACTGTGTTTCCTATGGGATCCGAACAGTGAGCTTGCTCAGAACAAAAGAACTGTGCTTCCTACACACACGGGCCATATCTAGTTCAACTCTGCTTAGGAAACTGACAAGAACAGAAGCTCCGCTTCAGTCCAATACACTGTACTTGCTGGCAACAGTCGCGAGTGCTATTTGCACTGTGTATGGAAATGGGAGCACAATAATGACTTTCCTTACCAGAAAACAACTCTTGGTCGTAGGACCAAAAACTGCATGTGATTCAACTCCATTTAGGACTGGAAAACAAATGCCAGCTCGCATTACAAGAAACACACTCTGCTTTTGAGAAAAGAGCACTCTTCTACTCTAGTGTGTTTCCTATTGGTCCAGAATGGTGAATTTGCTCAGAACAAAAGAACTGTGCTTCCTACACACATGGACCATATCTAGTTCAACTCTGCTTAGGAAACTGACAAGAACAGTAGCTCCGCTTCAGTCCAATACACTGTACTTGCGGGGAACAGACTCGAGTTCTATTTGCCCTGTGTATGACAATGGGAGCGCAATAGTGACTCTTATTACCAGAAAACAATTCTTGCTCGTAGGAAAAGAAACTGCATGTGATTCAACTCCATATAGGACTGGGAAACAAACGCTAGCTCGCCTAACAAGAAACACACTCTGCTTTTGAGAAAAGAGCACTCTTCTCCTCGACTGTGTATCCTATGGGGTCCGAACAGTGAGCTTGCTCAGAACAAAAGAACTGTGCTTCCTACACACAGGGGCCATAATTAGTTCAACTCTGCTTAGGAAACTGACAAGAACAGTAGCTCCGCTTCAGTCCAATACACTGTACTTGCTGGGAACAGATGCGAGTGCTATTTACACTGTGTATGGCAATGGGAGCGCACAGTGACTTTATTATCAGAAAACAACTCTTGCTCGTAGGAACAAAAACTGCATGTGATTCAACTCCATTTAGGACTGGGAAACAAACGCTAGCTCGCCTTACAAGAAACACACTCTGCTTTTGAGAAAAGAGCAGTCTTCTACTCTACTGTGTTTCCTATGGGGTCTGAACATTGAGCTTGCTCAGAACAAAAGAACTGTGATTCCTACACACACGGACCATATGTAGTTCAACTCTGCTTAGGAAACTGACAAGAACAGTAGCTCCTATTCAGTCCAATACACTGTATTTGCTGGGAACAGAGAAGAGTGCTATTTGCACTGTGTATGGCAATAGGAGCACAATAGTGACCCTTCTTATCAGAAAACAACTCTTGCTCATAGGACCAGAAACTGCATGGGATTCAACTCCATTTCTGACTGGGAAACAAACACTAGCTCGCCTTACAAGAAAGACACTCTGATTTTGAGAAAAGAGCACTCTTCTACTTTACTGTGTTTCCTATGGGGTCCGAATAGTGAGCTTGCTCAGAACAAAAGAACTGTGATTCCTACACACAGGGGCCATATCTAGTTCAACTTTGCTTAGGAAACTGACAAGAACAGTAGCTACGCTTCAGTCCAATACACTGTACTTGCTGGGAACAGACGGGAGTGCTATTTGCACTGTGTATGTAAACGGGAGCGCAATAGTGACTTTCCTTACCAGAAAACAACTCTTGGTCGTAGGACAAGAAACTGCATGTGATTCAACTCCATTTAATACTGGGAAACAAACGCTATCTCGCCTTACAAAAAACACACTCTGCTTTTGAGAAAAGAGCACTCTTCTACTCTACTGTTTTTTCTAGGGGGTCTGAACAGTGAGCTTGCTCAGAACAAAAGAACTGTGCTTCCTACACACACGGGCCTTATCTAGTTCATCTCTGCTTAGGAAACTGACAAGAACAGTAGCTCCGCTTCAGTCCAGTACACTGTACTTGCTGGGAACAGACGCGAGTGCTATTTGCACTGTGTATGGAAATGGGAGCACAATAGTGACTTTCCTTACCAGAAAACACCTCTTCCTGTTAGGACCAGAAACTGCATGGGATTCAACTCCATTTCTGACTGGGAAACAAACACTAGGTCGCCTTACAAGAAATACACTCTGCTTTTGAGAAAAGAGCACTCTTCTACTCTACTGTGTTTCCTATGGGGTCCAAATAGTGAGCTTGCTCAGAACAAAAGAACTGTGCTTCCTACACACAGGGGCCATATCTAGTTCAACTCTGCTTAGCAAACTGAGAAGAACAGTAGCTCCGCTTCAGTCCAATACACTGTACTTGCGGGGAACAGACTCGAGTGCTATTTGCACTGAGTATGGAAATGGGAGCGCAATAGTCACTTTCCTTACCAGAAAACAACTCTTGCTCGTAGGACCAAAAACAGAATGTGATTCAACTCCGTTTAGGACTGGGAAACAAATGCTAGCTCGCCTTACAAGAAACACACTCTGCTTTTGAGAAAAGAGTACTCTTCTACCCTACTGTGTTTCCTATAGGGACAAAACAGTGAGCTTGCTCAGAACAAAAGAACTGTGCTTCATACAAATATTGCCATATATAGTTCAATTCTGCTTAGGAAACTGACAAGAACAGTAGCTCCTCTTCAGTCCAATAGACTGTACATGCTGGGAACAGACGCCAGTGCTATTTGCCCTGTGTATGACAATGGGAGCGCAATAGTGACTCTTATTACCAGAAAACAATTCTTGCTCGTAGGACAAGAAACTGCATGTGATTCAACTCCATTTAGGACTGGGAAACAAACGCTAGCTCGACTAACAAGAAACACACTCTGCTTTTGAGAAAAGAGCACTCTTCTACTCGACTGTGTATCCTAAGGGGTCCGAACAGTGAGCTTGCTCAGAACAAAAGAACTGTGCTTCCTACACACAGGGGCCATAATTAGTTCAACTCTGCTTAGGAAACTGACAAGAACAGTAGCTCCGCTTCAGTCCAATACACTGTACTTGCTGGGAACAGATGCGAGTGCTATTTACACTGTGTATGGCAATGGGAGCGCAACAGTGACTTTATTACCAGAAAACAACTCTTGCTCGTGGGAACAAAAACTGCATGTGATTCAACTCCATTTAGGACTGGGAAACAAACGCTAGCTCGCCTTACAAGAAACACACTCTGCTTTTGAGAAAAGAACAGTCTTCTACTCTACTGTGTTTCCTATGGGGTCTGAACATTGAGCTTGCTCAGAACAAAAGAACTGTGCTTCCTACACACACGGGCCTTATCTAGTTCATCTCTGCTTAGGAAACTGACAAGAACAGTAGCTCCGCTTCAGTCCAGTACACTGTACTTGCTGGGAACAGACGCGAGTGCTATTTGCACTGTGTATGTTAATGGAAGCGCAATAGTGACTTTCCTTACCAGAAAACACCTCTTGCTGGTAGGACCAGAAACTGCATGGGATTCAACTCCATTTCTGACTGGGAAACAAACACTAGCTCGCCTTACAAGAAACACACTCTGCTTTTGAGAAAAGAGCACTCTTCTACTCTACTGTGTTTCCTTTGGGGTCCAAATAGTGAGCTTGCTCAGAACAAAAGAACTGTGCTTCCTACACACAGGGGCCATATCTAGTTCAACTCTGCTTAGCAAACTGAGAAGAACAGTAGCTCCGCTTCAGTCCAATACACTGTACTTGCTGGGAAAAGATGCGAGTGCTATTTACCCTGTGTATGGCAATGGGAGCGCAACAGTGACTTTATTACCAGAAAACAACTCTTGCTCGTAGGACCAAAAACTGCATGTGATTCAACTCCATTTAGGACTGGGAAACAAACGCTAGCTCGCCTTACAAGAAACACACTCTGCTTTTGAGAAAAGAGCAGTCTTCTACTCTACTGTGTTTCCTATGGGGTCCGAATAGTGAGCTTGCTCAGAACAAAAGAACTGTGCTGCCTACACACACGGGCCATCTCTAGTTCAACTCTGCTTAGGAAACTGACAAGAACAGTAGCTCCTCTTCAGTCCAATACACTGTACTTGCTGGGAACAGACGCGAGTGCTATTTGCACTGTGTATGGCAATGGGAGCACAATAGTGACTTTCCTTACCAGAAAACAACTCTTGCTCGTAGGACCAGAAACTGCATGTGATTCAGCTCCATTTAGGACTGGGAAACAAATGCTAGCTCGCCTTACAAGAAACACACTCTGCTTTTGAGAAAAGAGCACTCTTCTACTCTACTGTGTTTCCTATGGGTTCCGAACATTGAACTTGCTCAAAACAAAAGAACTGTGCTTCCTACACACACTGACCATATGTAGTTCAACTCTGCTTAGGAAACTGACAAGAACAGTAGCTCCTCTTCAGGCCAATACACTGTACTTGCTGGGAACAGACGCGAGTGCTATTTGCACTGTGTATGTAAATGGGAGCACAATAGTGTCTCTTCTTATCAGAAAACAACTCTTGCTCATAGGACCAGAAACTGCATGGGATTCAACTCCATTTCTGACTGGAAAACAAACTCTAGCTCGCCTTACAAGAAAGACTCTCTGCTTTTGAGAAAAGAGCACTCTTCTACTCTACTGTGTTTCCTATGGGGTCCGAATAGTGAGCTTGCTCAGAACAAAAGAACTGTGCTTCCTACACACAGGGGCCATATCTAGTTCAACTCTGCTTAGGAAACTGACAAGAACAGTAGCTACGCTTCAGTCCAATACAGTGAACTTGCTGGGAACAGACGCGAGTGCTATTTGCCCTGTGTATGGCAATAGGAGAACAATAGTGACTCTTCTTATCAGAAAACAACTCTTATTCACAGGACCAGAAACTGCATGGGATTCAACACCATTTCTGACTGGGAAACAAACACTAGCTCGCCTTACAAGAAAGACACTCTGATTTTGAGAAAAGAGAACTCTTCTACTTTACTGTGTTTCCTATGGGGTCCGAATAGTGAGCTTGCTCAGAACAAAAGAACTGTGCTTCCTACACACAGGGGCCATATCTAGTTCAACTCTGCTTAGGAAACTGACAAGAATAGTAGCTATGCTTCAGTCCAATACACTGTAGTTGCTGGGAACAGACGCGAGTGCTATTTGCACTGTGTATGTAAACGGGAGCGCAATAGTGACTTTCCTTACCAGAAAACAACTCTTGGTCGTAGGACAAGAAACTGCATGTGATTCAACTCCATTTAGGACTGGGAAACAAACGCTATCTCGCCTTACAAAAAGCACACTCTGCTTTTGAGAAAAGAGCACTCTTCTACTCTACTGTTTTTTCTAGGGGGTCTGAACAGTGAGCTTGCTCAGAACAAAAGAACTGTGCTTCCTACACACACGGGCCTTATCTAGTTCATCTCTGCTTAGGAAACTGACAAGAACAGTAGCTCCGCTTCAGTCCAATACACTGTACTTGCTGGGAACAGACGCGAGTGCTATTTGCACTGTGTATGGAAATGGGAGCACAATAGTGACTTTCCTTACCAGAAAACACCTCTTGCTGGTAGGATCAGAAACTGCATGTGATTCAACTCCATTTCTGACTGGGAAACAAACACTAGGTCGCCTTACAAGAAATACACTCTGCTTTTGAGAAAAGAGCACTCTTCTACTCTACTGTGTTTCCTATGAGGTCCAAATAGTGAGCTTGCTCAGAACAAAAGAACTGTGCTTCCTACACACAGGGGCCATATCTAGTTCAACTCTGCTTAGCAAACTGAGAAGAACAGTAGCACCGCTTCAGTCCAATACACTGTACTTGCGGGGAACAGACTCGAGTGCTATTTGCACTGAGTATGGAAATGGGAGCGCAATAGTGACTTTCCTTACCAGAAAACAACTCTTGCTCGTAGGACCAAAAACAGCATGTGATTCAACTCTGTTTAGGACTGGGAAACAAATGCTAGCTCGCCTTACAAGAAACACACTCTGCTTTTGAGAAAAGAGCACTCTTCTACTCTACTGTGTTTCCTATAGGGACAGAACAGTGAGCTTGCTCAGAACAAAAGAACTGTGCTTCATACAAATATTGCCATATATAGTTCAATTCTGCTTAGGAAACTGAAAAGAACAGTAGCTCCTGTTCAGTCCAATACACTGTACATGCTGGGAACAGACGCCAGTGCTATTTGCCCTGTGTATGACAATTTGAGCGCAATAGTGACTCGTATTACCAGAAAACAATTCTTGCTCGTAGGACAAGAAACTGCATGTGATTCAAGTCCATTTAGGACTGGGAAACAAACGCTAGCTCGCCTAACAAGAAACACACTCTGCTTTTGAGAAAAGAGCACTCTTCTACTCTACTTTGTTTCCTATAGGGCCAGAACAGTGAGTTTGCTCAGAACAAAAGAACTGTGCTTCCTACAAATACGGCTATATCTAGTACAATTCTGCTTAGGAAACTGACAAGAACAGTAGATCCTCTGCAGTCCAATTCACTGTATATGCTGGGAACAGACGCCAGTGCTATTTGCCCTGTGTATGACAATGGGAGCACAATAGTGACTCTTATTACCAGAAAACAACTCTTGCTTGTAGGACAAGAAACTGCATGTGATTCAACTCCATTTAGGACTGGGAAACAAACGCTAGCTCTCCTTACAAGAAACACACTCTGCTTTTGAGAAAAGAGCACTCTTCTACTCTAATGTGTTTCCTATGGGGTCCGAACAGTGAGCTTGCTCAGAACAAAAGAACTGTGCTTCCTACACACATGGGCCATATCTAGTTCAACTCTGCTTAGGAAACTGACAAGAACAGTAGCTCCTCTTCAGTCCAATACACTGTACTTGCTGGGAACAGACGCGAGAGCTATTTGCATTGTGTATGGAAATGGGAGCGCAATAGTGACTTTTTTTTTTACCAGAAAACAACTCTTGCTCATAGGACCAAAAACTGCATGTGATTCAACTCCATTTAGGACTGGGAAACAAACGCTAGCTCGCCTTACAAGAAAGACACTCTGATTTTGAGAAAAGAGCACTCTTCCACTCTACTGTGTTTCCTATGGGGTCCGAACAGTGAGCTTGCTCAGAACAAAAGTACTGTGCTTCCTACACACACGGGCCATATCTAGTTCAACTCTGTTTAGGAAACTGACAAGAACAGTAGCTCCGCTTCAGTCCAATACACTGTACTTGCTGAAAACAAACGTGAGTGCTCTTTGCACTGTGTATGGCAATGGGAGTGCAATAGTGACTTTTCTTACCAGAAAACAACTCTTGCTCGTAGGACCAAAAAGTGCATGTGATTCAACTCCATTTAGGACTGGGAAACTAATGCTAGCTCGCCTTACAAGAAACACACTCTGCTTTTCAGAAAAGAGCACTATTCAACTCTACTGTGTTTCCTATAGGGCCAGAACAGTGAGTTTGCTCAGAACAAAAGAACTGTGCTTCCTACAAATAAGGCCATATCTAGTTCTATTCTGCTTAGAAAACTGACAAGAACAGTAGATCCTCTTCAGTCCAATACACTGTACATGCTGGGAACAGACGCCAGTGCTATTTGTCCTGTGTATGAAAATGGGAGTGCAATAGTGACTCTTCTTAGCAGAAAACAACTCTTGCTCGTAGGACTAGAAACTGGATGTGATTCAACTCCATTTAGGACTGGGAAACAAACGCTAGCTCTCCTTACAAGAAACACACTCTGCTTTGGAGAAAAGAGCACTCTTCTACTCTACTGTGTTTCCTATGTGGTCCGAACAGTGAGCTTGCTCAGAACAAAAGAACTGTGCTTCCTACACACAGGGGCCATATCTAGTTCAACTCTGCTTAGCAAACTGACAGGAACAGTAGCTCCGCTTCAGTCCAATACACTGTACTTGCTGGGAACAGATGCGAGTGCTATTTGCACTGTGTATGGCAATGGGAGCGCAATAGTGACTTTGATTACGAGAAAACAACTCTTGCTCGTAGGACCAAAAACTGCATGTGATTCAACTCCATTTAGGACTGGGAAACAAACGCTAGCTCGCCTTACAAGAAACACACTCTGCTTTTGAGAAAAGAGCAGTCTTCTATTCTACTGTGGTTCATATGGGGTCAGAACATTGAGCTTACTCAGAACAAAAGAACTGTGCTTCCTACACACACGGGACATATCTAGTTCAACTCTGCTTATGAAACTGACAAGAACAGTACCTCCTCTTCAGTTCAATACACTGTAGTTGCTGGGAACAGACGCAAGTGCTATTTGCACTGTGTATGGCAAAGGGAGCGCAATAGTGACTTTCCTTACCAGAAAACAACTCTTGCTCGTAGGACCAAAAACTGCATGTGATTCAACTCCATTTAAGACTGGGAAACAAACGTTAGCTCGCCTTACAAGAAACACACTCTGCTTTTGAGAAAAGAGCAGTCTTCTACTCTACTGTGTATCCTATAGGGCCAGAACAGTGAGCTTGCTCCGAACAAAAGAACTGTGCTTCATACAAATACGGCCATATCTAGTTCAATTCTGCTTAGGAAACTGTAAAGAACAGTAGATCCTCTTCAGTCCAATACACTGTACATGCTGGGAACAGACGCCAGTGCTATTTGCCCTGTGTATGACAATGGGAGCACAATAGTGACTCTTCATACCAGAAAACAACTCTTGCTCTTAGGACCAAAAACTGCATGTGATTCAACTCCATTTAGGACTGGGAAACAAATGCTAGCTCGCATTACAGGAAACACACTCTGCTTTTGAGAAAAGAGCACCCTTCTACTCTACTGTGTTTCCTATAGGTCCAGAACAGTGAGCTTGCTCAGAACAAAAGAACTGTGCTTCATAAAAATACGGCCATATATAGTTCAATTCTGCTTAGGAAACTGAAAAGAACAGTAGATCCTCTTCAGTCCAATACACTGTACATGCTGGGAATAGATGCCAGTGCTATTTGCCGTGTATGACAATGGGAGCGCAATTGTGACTCTTCTTACCAGAAAACAACTCCTGCTCATAGGACAAGAAACTGCATGTGATTCAACTCCATTTAGGACTGGGAAACAAATGCTAGCTCGCCTTACAAGAAACACACTCTGCTTTTGAGAAAAGAGCAGTCTTCTATTCTACTGTGGTTCATATGGGGTCCGAACAATGAGCTTGCTCAGAACAAAAGAACTGTGCTTCCTACACACACGGGCCATACCTAGTTCAACTCTGCTTAGGAAACTGACAAGAACAGTAGCTCATATTCAGTCCAATTCACTGTAATTGCTGAGAACAGACGCGAGTGCTATTTGCACTGTGTATGGCAATAGGAGCACAATAGTGACTCTTCTTATCAGAAAACAACTCTTGCTCATAGGACCAGAAACTGCATGGGATTCAACTCCATTTCTGACTGGGAAACATACAGTAGCTCGCCTTACAAGAAAGACACTCTGATTTTGAGAAAAGAGCACTCTTCTACTCTAGTGCGTTTCCTATGGGGTCCGAATAGTGAGCTTGCTCAGAACAAAAGAACTGTGCTCCCTAAGCACAGGGGCCATATCTACTTCAACTCTGCTTAGGAAACTGACAAGAACATTAGCTACGCTTCAGTCCAATACACTGTACTTGCTGGGAACAGACGTGAGTGCTATTTGCACTGTGTATGGAAATGGGAGCACAATAGTGACTTTCCTTACCAGAAAACAACTCTTGGTCGTAGGACCAAAAACTGCAAGAGTCAACTCCATTTAGGACTGGAAAACAACGCTATCTCGCCTTACAAAAAACACACTTTGCTTTTGAGAAAAGAGCACTCTTCTACTCTACTGTGTTTCCTAGGGGGACTGACCAGTGAGCTTGCTGAGAACAAAAGAACTGTGCTTCCTACACACACGGGCCATATCTAGTTCATCTGTGCTTAGGAGACTGACAAGAACAGTAGCTCCTATTCAGTCCAATACACTGTACTTGCTAAGAACAGACGCGAGTGCTATTTGCACTGTGTATGGAAATGGGAGCACAATAGTGACTTTCCTAACCATAAAACACCTCTTGCTCATAGGACCAGAAACTGCATGGGATTCAACTCCATTTCTGACTGGGAAACAAACACTAGCTCGCCTTACAAGAAACACACTCTGCTTTTGAGAAAGAAGCAGTCTTCTACTCTACTGTGTTTCCTATGGGTCCCGAACATTGACCTTGCTCATAACAAAAGAACTGTGCTTCCTACACTCACGGGCCATATCTAGTTCAACTCTGCTTTGGAAAATGACAAGAACAGTAGTTCCTGTTCAGTCCAATACACTGTACTTGCTGGGAACAGACGGGAGTGCTATTTGCACTGTGTATGGCACTGGGAGCGCAATAGTGACTTTCCTTACCAGAAAACAACTCTTGCTCGTAGGACCAAAAACTGGATGTGATTCAACTCCATTTAGGACTGGGAAACAAACGCTAGCTCGCCTTACAAGAAAAACACTCTGCTTTTGAGAAAAGAGCAATCTTCTAATCTAATGTGTTTCCTATGGGGTCCGAACAGTGAGCTTGCTCAGAACAAAAGAACTGTGCTTCCTACACACACGGGCCATATCTAGTTCAACTCTGCTTAGGAAACTGACAAGAACGGTAGCTCCTCTTCAGTCCAATACACTGTACTAGCTGGGAAAAGACGCGAGTGCTATTTGCACTGTGTATGGCAATAGGAGCACAATAGTGACTCTTCTTATCAGAAAACAACTCTTACTCATAGGACAAGAAACTGCATGGGATTCAACTCCATTTCTGACTGGGAAACAAACACTAGCTCGCCTTACAAGAAAGACTCTCTGATTTTGAGAAAAGAGCACTCTTCTACTCTACTGTGTTTCCTATGGGGTCCGAATAGTGAGCTTGCTCAGAAAAAGAACTGTGATTCCTACACACACGGGACATATCTCGTTCAACTCTGCTTAGGAAACTGACAAGAACAGTAGCTCTGCTTCAGTCCAATACACTGTACATGCTGGGAACAGACGCCAGGGCTATTTGCCCTTTGTATGACAATGGGAGCACAATAGTGACTCCTCTTACCAGAAAACAACTCTTGCTCGTAGGACAAGAAACTGCATGTGATTCAACTCCATTTAGGACTGGGAAACAAATGCTAGCTCTCCTTACAAGAAACACACTCTGATTTGAGAAAAGATCAGTCTTCTACTCTACTGTGTTTCCTATGGGGGCCAAATAGTGAGCTTGCTCAGAACAAAAGAACTGTGCTTCCTACACACAGGGGCCATATCTAGTTCAACTCTGCTTAGGAAACTGACAAGAACAGTAGCTACGCTTCAGTCCAATACACTGTACTTGCTGGGAACAGACGCGAGTGCTATTTGCACTGTGTATGTAAATGGGAGCGCAATAGTGACTTTCCTTAACAGAAAACACCTCTTGCTCGTAGGACAAAAAACTGCATGTGATTCAAATCCATTTAGGACTGGGAAACAAACGCTAGCTCGCCTTACAAAAAACACACTCTGCTTTTGAGAAAAGAGCACTCTTCTACTCTACTGTGTTTCCTAGGGAGTCTGAACAGTGAGCTTACTCAGAACAAAAGAACTGTGCTTCCTAAACACACGGGCCATATCTAGTTCATCTCTGCTTAGGAAACTGACAAGAACAGTAGCTCCGCTTCAGTCCAATACACTGTACTTGCTGGGAACAGACGCGAGTGCTATTTGTACTGTGTATGGAAATGGGAGCGCAATAGTGACTTTTCTTATCGGAAAACACCTCTTGCTCCTAGGACCAGAAACTGCATGGGATTCAACTCCATTTCTGACTGGGAAACAAACACTAGCTCGCCTTACAAGAAACACACTCTGCTTTTGAGAAAAGAGCACTCTTCTACTCTACTGTGTTTCCTATGGGGTCCGAACAGTGAGCTTGCTCAGAACAAAAGAACTGTGCTTCCTACACACAGGGGCCATATCTAGTTCAACTCTGCTTAGGAAACTGACAAAAACAGTAGCTCGGCTTCAGTCCAATACACTGTACTTGCTGGGAACAGATGCGAGTGCTATTTGCACTGTGTATGGCAATGGGAGCGCAATAGTGACTTTATTACACGAAAACAACTCTTGCTCATAGGACCAAAAACTGCATGTGATTCAACTCCATTTAGGACTGGGAAACAAACGGTAGCTCGCCTTACAAGAAACACACTCTGCTTTTGAGAAAAGAGCACTCTTCTACTCTACTGTGTTTACTATAGGGCCAGAAGAGTGAGCTTGCTCAGAACAAAAGAACTGTGCTTCCTACAAATACTGCCATATCTAGTTCAATTCTGCTTAGGAAACTGAAAAGAACAGTAGCTCCTGTTCGGTCCAATACACTGTACATGCTGTGAACAGATGCCAGAGCTATTTGCCCTGTTTATGACAATGGGAGCACAATAGTGACTTTCCTTACCAGAAAACAACTCTTGGTCGTAGGACCAAAAACTGCATGTGATTCAACTCCATTTAGGACTGGGAAACAAACGCTAGCTCGCCTTACAAAAAACACACTCTGCTTTTGAGAAAAGAGCACTCTTCTACTCTACTATGATTCCTATAGGGCCAGAACAGTGAGCTTGCTCAGAACAAAAGAACTGTGCTTCATACAAATACTGCCATATCTAGTTCAATTCTGCTTAGGAAACTGAAAAGAACAGTAGCTCCTGTTCAGTCCAATACACTGTACATGCTGGGAACAGACGCCAGTGCTATTTGCCCTTTGTATGACAATGTAAGCGCAATAGTGACTCTTATTACCAGAAAACAACTCTTGCTCGTAGGACAAGAAACTGCATGTGATTCAACTCCATTTAGCACTGGGAAACAAACGCTGGCTCGCCAAAAAAGAAACACACTCTGCTTTTGAGAAAAGAGCACTCTTCTACTCGACTGTGTATCCTATGGGGTCCGAACAGTGAGCTTGCTCAGAACAAAAGAACTGTGCTTCCTACACACAGGGGCCATATCTAGTTCAACTCTGCTTAGGAAACTGACAAGAACAGTAGCTCCTCTTCAGTCCAATACACTGTACTTGCTGGGAACAGACACGAGTGCTATTTGCACTGTGTATGGCAATGGGAGCGCAATAGTGACTTTCCTTACCAAAAAACAACTCTTGCTCGTAGGACCAGAAACTGCATGTGATTCAGCTCCATTTAGGACGGGAAACAAATGCTAGCTCACCTTACAAGGAACACACTCTGCTTTTGAGAAAAGAGCACTCTTCTACTCTTCTGTGTTTCCTATAGGGCCAGAACAGTGAGCTTGCTCAGAAAAAAAGAACTGTACTTCCTACACACACGGCCCATATCTAGTTCAACTCTGCTTAGGAAACTGAGAAGAATAGTAGCTCCTTTGCAGTCCAATACACTGTACTTGCTGGGAACAGATAGGAGGGCTATTTGCACTGTGTATGGCAATGGGAGCGCAATAGTGACTTTCCTTACCAGAAAACAACTCTTGCTCGTAGGACCAGAAACTGCATGTGACTCAACTCCATTTAGGACTGGGAAACAAACGCTAGCTCGCCTTACAAGAAACAAACTCTGCTTTTGAGAAAAGAGCACTCTTCTACTCTACTGTGCTTCCTATGTGTTCCGAACAGTGAGCTTGCTCAGAACAAAAAAACTGTGCTTCCTACACACACGGCCATATCTAGTTCAAGTCTGCTTAGGAAACTGACAAGAACAGTAGATCCTCTTCAGTCCGATACACTGTACTTGCTGGGAACAGACGCGAGTGCTATTTGTACTGTGTACGGCAATGGGAGCGCAATAGTGACTTTCCTTACCAGAAAACAACTCTTGATCGTAGGACCAGAAACTGCATTTGATTCAACTCCACTTAGGAGTGGGAAACAAATGCTAGGTCGCCTTACATGAAACACACTCTGCTTTTGAGAAAAGAGCACTCTTCTACTCTACTCTGTTTCCTATGTGTTCCGAACAGTGAGCTTGCTCAGAACAAAAAAACTGTACTTCCTACTCACACGGCCATATCTAGTTCAAGTCTACTTAGGAAACTGACAAAAACAGTAGATCCTCTTCAGTATAATACAATGTACTTGCGGGGAACAGACGCGAGTGCTATTTGCACTGTGTACGGTAATGGGAGCGCAATAGTGACTCGTCTTACCAGAAAAAAACTCTTGCTCGTAGGACAAAAAACTGCATGTGACTCAACTCCATTTAGGACTGGGAAACAAATTCAAGCTCGTCTTAAAAGAGACACACTCTGCTTTTGAGAAAAGAGCACTCTTCTACTCTACTGTGTTTCCTATGGGGTCCGAACAGTGAGCTGCTCAGAACAAAAGAACTGTGCTTCCTACACACACGGCCATATCTAGTTCAATTCTGCTTCAGAGTCTGACAAGAACAGTAGATCCTCTTCAGTCCAATACACTGTACTTGCTGGGAACAGACGCCAGTGCTATTTGTCCTGTGTATGGCAATGGCAGCACAATAGTGACTCTTCTTACCAGAAAACAACTCTTGCTTGTAGGACCAGAAACTGCATGTGATTCAACTCCATTTAGGACTGGGAAAAAAAAGCTAGCTCACCTTGCACGAAACACACTCTGCTTTAGAGAAAAGAGCACTCTTCTACTCTACTCTGTTTCCTATGGGTTCCAAACAGTGAGCTTGCTCAGAACAAAAGAACTGTGCTTCCTACACACACGGGCCATATCTAGTTCAACTCTCCTTAGGAAACTGACAAGAACAGTAGCTCCTCTTCCTTCCAATACACTGTACTTGCGGGGAACAGACACGAGTGCTTTTTACACTGTGTTTGTCAATTGGAGCACAATCGTGACTTGTCTTACCAGAAAACAACTCTTGCTCGTAGGACAAAAAACTGCATGTGACTCAACTCCATTTAGGACTGGGAAAGAAACACTAGCTCGACTTCCAAGATACACACTCTGCTTTCGAGAAAAGAGCACTCTTCTACTCTACTGTGTTTCCTATGGGGTCCAAACAGTGAGCTTGCTCAGAACAAAAGAACTGTGCTTCCTACACACAGGGACCATATCTAGTTCAACTCTGCTTAGCAAACTGACAAGAACAGTAGCTCCTATTCAGTCCAATACACTGTACTTGCTGGGAAAAGACGGCAGTGCTATTTGCCTTGTGAAGGGCAATGGGAGCGCAGTAGTGACTTTCCTTTCCAGAAAACAACTCTTGTTCATAGGACCAGAAACTGCATGTGATTCAACTCCTTTTAGGACTAGGAAACAAACGCTAGCTCGCCTTACAAAAACACACTCTGCTCTTGAGAAAAGAGCACTCTTCTACTCTACTGTGTTTCCTATGTGTTCCGAAAAGTGAGCTTGCTCAGAACAAAAAAACTGTGCTTCCTACACACGGGCCATATCTAGTTCAACTCTGCTTTGGAAATTGACAAGAACAGTAGATCCTCTTCAGTCCAATACACTGTACTTGTGGGGAACAGACGCGAGTGCTATTTGCACTGTGTATGGCAGTGGAGCACAATAGTGACTTGTCTTATGAGAAAACAACTCTTGCTCGTAGGACAAAAAACTGCATGTGACTCAACTCCATTTAGGACTGGGAAACAAACGCTAGCTCGACTTCCAAGAAACACACTCTGCTTTTGAGAAAAGAGCACTCTTCTACTCTACTGTGTTTCCTATGTGTTCCGAACAGTGAGCTTGCTCAGAACAAAAAAACTGTGCTTCCTACACACACGGCCATATCTAGTTCAAGTCTGCTTAGGAACCTGACAAGAACAGTAGATCCCCTTCAGTCCAATACACTGTCCTTCTGGGAACAGACGCCAGTGCTATTTGTCCTGTGTATGGCAATGGCAGCGCAATAGTGACTCTTCTTACCAGAAAACAACCCTTGCTCGTAGGACCAGAAACTGTATGTGATTCCACTCCATTTAGGACTGGGAAACAAATGCTAGCTCGCCTTACATGAAACACACTCTGCTTTTGAGAAAAGAGCACTCTTCTACTCTACTGTGTTTCCTATGTGTTCCCAAGAGTGAGCTTGCTCAGAAAAAAAAAACTGTGCTTCCTACACACACGGCCATATCTAGTTCAATTCTGCTTAGGAACCTGACAAGAACAGTAGATCCTCTACAGTCCAATACACTGTACTTGCTGGGAACAGACGCCAGTGCTATTTGTCCTGTGTATGGCAATGGCAGCGCAATAGTGACTCTTCTTACCAGAAAACAACCCTTGCTCGTAGGACCAGAAACTGCATGTGATTCAACTCCATTTAGGACTGGGAAACAAATGCTAGCTCGCCTTACAAGAAACACACTCTGCTTTTGAGAAAAGAGCAGTCTTCTATTCTACTGTGGTTCATATGGGGTCCGAACAATGAGCTTGCTCAGAACAAAAGAACTGTGCTTCCTACACACACGGGCCATACCTAGTTCAACTCTGCTTAGGAAACTGACAAGAACAGTAGCTCATATTCAGTCCAATTCACTGTAATTGCTGAGAACAGACGCGAGTGCTATTTGCACTGTGTATGGCAATAGGAGCACAATAGTGACTCTTCTTATCAGAAAACAACTCTTGCTCATAGGACCAGAAACTGCATGGGATTCAACTCCATTTCTGACTGGGAAACATACAGTAGCTCGCCTTACAAAAAAGACACTCTGATTTTGAGAAAAGAGCACTCTTCTACTCTAGTGCGTTTCCTATGGGGTCCGAATAGTGAGCTTGCTCAGAACAAAAGAACTGTGCTCCCTAAGCACAGGGGCCATATCTACTTCAACTCTGCTTAGGAAACTGACAAGAACATTAGCTACGCTTCAGTCCAATACACTGTACTTGCTGGGAACAGACGTGAGTGCTATTTGCACTGTGTATGGAAATGGGAGCACAATAGTGACTTTCCTTACCAGAAAACAACTCTTGGTCGTAGGACCAAAAACTGCATGAGATTCAACTCCATTTAGGACTGGAAAACAACGCTATCTCGCCTTACAAAAAACACACTCTGCTTTTGAGAAAAGAGCACTCTTCTACTCTACTGTGTTTCCTAGGGGGACTGACCAGTGAGCTTGCTGAGAACAAAAGAACTGTGCTTCCTACACACACGGGCCATATCTAGTTCATCTGTGCTTAGGAAACTGACAAGAACAGTAGCTCCTATTCAGTCCAATACACTGTACTTGCTAAGAACAGACGTGAGTGCTATTTGCACTGTGTATGGAAATGGGAGCACAATAGTGACTTTCCTAACCATAAAACACCTCTTGCTCATAGGACCAGAAACTGCATGGGATTCAACTCCATTTAGGACTGGAAAACAACGCTATCTCGCCTTACAAAAAACACACTCTGCTTTTGAGAAAAGAGCACTCTTCTACTCTACTGTGTTTCCTAGGGGGACTGACCAGTGAGCTTGCTGAGAACAAAAGAACTGTGCTTCCTACACACACGGGCCATATCTAGTTCATCTGTGCTTAGGAAACTGACAAGAACAGTAGCTCCTATTCAGTCCAATACACTGTACTTGCTAAGAACAGACGTGAGTGCTATTTGCACTGTGTATGGAAATGGGAGCACAATAGTGACTTTCCTAACCATAAAACACCTCTTGCTCATAGGACCAGAAACTGCATGGGATTCAACTCCATTTCTGACTGGGAAACAAACACTAGCTCGCCTTACAAGAAACACACTCTGCTTTTGAGAAAAAAGCAGTCTTCTACTCTACTGTGTTTCCTATGGGTCCCGAACATTGACCTTGCTCATAACAAAAGAACTGTGCTTCCTACACTCACGGGCCATATCTAGTTCAACTCTGCTTTGGAAAATGACAAGGACAGTAGTTCCTGTTCAGTCCAATACACTGTACTTGCTGGGAACAGACGGGAGTGCTATTTGCACTGTGTATGGCACTGGGAGCGCAATAGTGACTTTCCTTACCAGAAAACAACTCTTGCTCGTAGGACCAAAAACTGGATGTGATTCAACTCCATTTAGGACTGGGAAACAAACGCTAGCTCGCCTTACAAGAAAAACACTCTGCTTTTGAGAAAAAAGCAATCTTCTAATCTAATGTGTTTCCTATGTGGTCGGAACAGTGAGCTTGCTCAGAACAAAAGAACTGTGCTTCCTACACACACGGGCCATATCTAGTTCAACTCTGCTTAGGAAACTGACAAGAACGGTAGCTCCTCTTCAGTCCAATACACTGTACTAGCTGGGAAAAGACGCGAGTGCTATTTGCACTGTGTATGGCAATAGGAGCACAATAGTGACTCTTCTTATCAGAAAACAACTCTTACTCATAGGACAAGAAACTGCATGGGATTCAACTCCATTTCTGACTGGGAAACAAACACTAGCTCGCCTTACAAGAAAGACTCTCTGATTTTGAGAAAAGAGCACTCTTCTACTCTACTGTGTTTCCTATGGGGTCCGAATAGTGAGCTTGCTCAGAAAAAGAACTGTGATTCCTACACACACGGGACATATCTCGTTCAACTCTGCTTAGGAAACTGACAAGAACAGTAGCTCTGCTTCAGTCCAATACACTGTACATGCTGGGAACAGACGCCAGGGCTATTTGCCCTTTGTATGACAATGGGAGCACAATAGTGACTCCTCTTACCAGAAAACAACTCTTGCTCGTAGGACAAGAAACTGCATGTGATTCAACTCCATTTAGGACTGGGAAACAAATGCTAGCTCTCCTTACAAGAAACACACTCTGCTTTGAGAAAAGATCAGTCTTCTACTCTACTGTGTTTCCTATGGGGGTCAAATAGTGAGCTTGCTCAGAACAAAAGAACTGTGCTTCCTACACACAGGGGCCATATCTAGTTCAACTCTGCTTAGGAAACTGACAAGAACAGTAGCTACGCTTCAGTCCAATACACTGTACTTGCTGGGAACAGACGCGAGTGCTATTTGCACTGTGTATGTAAATGGGAGCGCAATAGTGACTTTCCTTAACAGAAAACACCTCTTGCTCGTAGGACAAAAAACTGCATGTGATTCAAATCCATTTAGGACTGGGAAACAAACGCTAGCTCGCCTTACAAAAAACACACTCTGCTTTTGAGAAAAGAGCACTCTTCTACTCTACTGTGTTTCCTAGGGAGTCTGAACAGTGAGCTTGCTCAGAACAAAAGAACTGTGCTTCCTAAACACACGGGCCATATCTAGTTCATCTCTGCTTAGGAAACTGACAAGAACAGTAGCTCCGCTTCAGTCCAATACACTGTACTTGCTGGGAACAGACGCGAGTGCTATTTGTACTGTGTATGGAAATGGGAGCGCAATAGTGACTTTTCTTATCGGAAAACACCTCTTGCTCCTAGGACCAGAAACTGCATGGGATTCAACTCCATTTCTGACTGGGAAACAAACACTAGCTCGCCTTACAAGAAACACACTCTGCTTTTGAGAAAAGAGCACTCTTCTACTCTACTGTGTTTCCTATGGGGTCCGAACAGTGAGCTTGCTCAGAACAAAAGAACTGTGCTTCCTACACACAGGGGCCATATCTAGTTCAACTCTGCTTAGGAAACTGACAAAAACAGTAGCTCTGCTTCAGTCCAATACACTGTACTTGCTGGGAACAGATGCGAGTGCTATTTGCACTGTGTATGGCAATGGGAGCGCAATAGTGACTTTATTACCAGAAAACAACTCTTGCTCATAGGACCAAAAACTGCATGTGATTCAACTCCATTTAGGACTGGGAAACAAACGGTAGCTCGCCTTACAAGAAACACACTCTGCTTTTGAGAAAAGAGCACTCTTCTACTCTACTGTGTTTACTATAGGGCCAGAAGAGTGAGCTTGCTCAGAACAAAAGAACTGTGCTTCCTACAAATACTGCCATATCTAGTTCAATTCTGCTTAGGAAACTGAAAAGAACAGTAGCTCCTGTTCGGTCCAATACACTGTACATGCTGTGAACAGATGCCAGAGCTATTTGCCCTGTTTATGACAATGGGAGCACAATAGTGACTTTCCTTACCAGAAAACAACTCTTGGTCGTAGGACCAAAAACTGCATGTGATTCAACTCCATTTAGGACTGGGAAACAAACGCTAGCTCGCCTTACAAAAAACACACTCTGCTTTTGAGAAAAGAGCACTCTTCTACTCTACTATGATTCCTATAGGGCCAGAACAGTGAGCTTGCTCAGAACAAAAGAACTGTGCTTCATACAAATACTGCCATATCTAGTTCAATTCTGCTTAGGAAACTGAAAAGAACAGTAGCTCCTGTTCAGTCCAATACACTGTACATGCTGGGAACAGACGCCAGTGCTATTTGCCCTTTGTATGACAATGGAAGCGCAATAGTGACTCTTATTACCAGAAAACAACTCTTGCTCGTAGGACAAGAAACTGCATGTGATTCAACTCCATTTAGCACTGGGAAACAAACGCTAGCTCGCCTAACA
>NW_026737955.1:0-29000 GCF_949786415.1 Peromyscus eremicus
GTGCAAATAGCACTGGCGTCTGTTCCCAGCAAGTACAGTGTATTGGACTGAAGAGAAGCTACTGTTCTCGTCAGTTTCCTAAATGGAGTTGAATTAGATATGGCCTGTATGTCAGAAGCACAGTTCTTTTGTTCTGAGCAAGCTCACTGTTCTGGCCTTATAGGAAACACAGTAGATTAGAAGAGTGCTCTTTTCTCAAAAGCAGAGTGTGTCTCTTGCAAGGCAAGCTAGTTTTTTTTTTCCCAGTCAGAAATGGAGTTCAATCACATGCAGTTTCTTGTCCTACGAGCAAGAGTTGTTTTCTGGTAAGAAGAGTCACTATTGCACTCAATTTGCCATACACAGTGCAAATAGGACTCGCGTCTGTTTTCAGCAAGTACAGTGTATTGGACTGAAGAGAAGCTACTGTTCTCCTCAGTTTCCTAAGTGGAATTGAACTAGATATGGCCCGTACGTCTCATGCACAGTTCTTTTGTTCTGAGCAAGCTCACTGTTCTGGCCCTATAGGAAACACAGTAGATTAGAAGAGTGCTCTTTTCTCAAAAGCAGAGTGTGTTTCCTGTAAGGCGAGCTAGTGTTTGTTTCCCAATCAGAAAAGGATTTGAATCACATGCAGTTTCTGGTCCTATGAGCAAGAGTTGTTTTGTGGTAAAAAAGAGTCACTTTTGTGCTCCATTCGCTTACACAGTGCAAAGAGCACTCGGGTCTATTTCCAGGAAGTACAGTGTATTGGACTGAAGAGAAGCTACTGTTCTTGTCAGTTTCCTAAGCAGAGTTCAACTAGATATGGCCCCTGTGTGTAGGAAGCACAGTGCTTTTGTTCTGAGCAAGCTCACTGTTTTGGCCCTATAGGAAACACAGGAGAGTAGAAGAGTGCTCTTCTCAAAAGCAGAGTGTGTTTCTTGTAAGGCGAGCTAGTGTTTGTTTCCCAGTCCTAAATGGAGGTGAATCACATGCTGTTTCTTGTCCTACGAGCAAGAGTTGTTTTCTGGTAAGAAGAGTCACTATTGCGCTCCCATTGCCATACACATGCAAATAGCACTTGCTTCTGTTCCCAGCAAGTACAGTGTATTGGACTGAAGAGAAGCTACTGTTCTCCTCAGTTTCCTAAGTGGAGTTGAACTAGATATGGCCCATAAGTCGGAAGCACAGTTCTTTTGTTCTGAGCAAGCTCACTGTTCTGGCCCTATATGATACACAGTAGATTAGAACATTGCTCTTTACTGAAAAGCAGAGTGTGTTTCTTGTAAGGCGAGCTAGTATTTGTTTACAAGTCAGAAATGGAGTTGAATCACATGAAGTTTCTAATCCTACGAGCAAGAGATGCTTTCTGTTAAGAAGAGTCACTATTGCACTCCATTTGCCATACACAGTGCAAATAGGACTCGCTTCTGTTTTCAGCAAGTACAGTGTATTGGACTGAAGAGAAGCTACTGTTCTCCTCAGTTTCCTAAGTGGAGTTGAACTAGATATGGCCTGTACGTCGGAAGCACAGTTCTTTTGTTCTGAGCAAGCTCACTGTTCTGGCCCTATAAGAAAAACAGTAGATTAGAAGAGTGCTCTTTTCTCAAAAGCAGAGTGTGTTTCTTGTAAGGCGAGCTAGTATTTGTTTCCCAGTCAGAAATGGAGTTGAATCACATGCAGTTTCTGGTCCTATGAGCAAGAGTTGTTTTGTGGTAAAAAGAGTCACTTTTGTGCTCCATTCGCCATACACAGTGCAAAGAGCACTCGCGTCTGTTCCCAGCAAGTACAGTGTATTGGACTGAAGAGAAGCTACTGTTCTTGTCAGTTTCCTAAGCAGAGTTGAACTAGATAGGGCCCATGTGTGTAGGAAGCACAGTTCTTTTGTTCTGAGCAAGCTCACTGTTCTGGCCCTATAGGAAACACAGGTGAGTAGAAGAGTGCTCTTCTCAAAAGCAGAGTGTGTTTCTTGTAAGGCGAGCTAATATTTGTTTCCCAGTCAGAAATGGAGTTGAATCACATGCAGTTTTTGGTCCTATGAGCAAGAGTTGCTTTCTGGTAAGAAGAGTCACTATTGCGCTCCATTTGCCATACACAGTGCAAATAGGACTCGTGTCTGTGTTCAGCCATTACAGTGTATTGGACTGAAGAGAAGCTACTGTTGTCCTCAGTTTCCTAAGTGGAATTGAACTAGATATGGCCATGCGTCTGAAGCATAGTTCTTCTGTTCTGAGCAAGCTCACTGTTCTGGCCCTATAGGAATCACAGTAGATTAGAAGAGTGCTCTTTTCTCAACAGCAGAGTGTGTTTCTTGTAAGGCGAGCTAGTGTTTGTTTCCGAATCAGAAAAGGATTTGAATCACATGCAGTTTCTGGTCCTATGAGGAAGAGTTGTTTTGTGGTAAAAAGAGTCACTTTTGTGCTCCATTTGCCAAAACAGTGGAAAGAGCACTCGCGTCTGTTCCCAGCAGTACAGTGTATTGGACTGAAGAGAAGCTACTGTTCTTGTCAGTTTCCTAAGCAGAGTTGAACTACATATGGCCCGTGTGTCGGAAGCACAGTTCTTTTATTCTGAGCAAGCTCACTCTTCTGGCCCTATAGATAACACAGGAGAGTAGAAGAGTGCTCTTTTCCCAAAAGCAGAGTGTGTTTCTTGTAAGGCGAGCTAGCATTTGTTTCCCAGTTGTAAATGGAGTTGAATCACATGACATTTCTTGTTCTACAAGCAAGAGTTGTTTTCTGGTAAGAAGAGTCACTATTGCGCTCCCATTGCCATACACAGTGCAAACAGCACTCGCGTCTGTTCCCAGCAAGTACAGTGTATTGGACTGAAGAGAAGCTACTGTTCTTGTCAGTTTCCTAAGCAGAGTTGAACTAGATATGGCCCGTGTGTGTAGGAAGCACAGTTCTTTTGTTCTGAGCAAGCTCACTGTTCTGGCCCTATAGGAAACACAGGAGAGTAGAAGAGTGCTCTTCTCAAAAGCAGAGTGTGTTTCTTGTAAGGCGAGCTAGTGTTTGTTTCCCAGTCCTAAATGGAGTTGATTCACATGCAGTTTCTGGTCCTACGAGCAAGAGTTGCTTTCTGGTAAGAAGAGTCACTATTGCACTCCATTTGCCATACACAGTGCAAATAGGACTCGCGTCTATTTTCAGCAAGTACAGTGTATTGGACTGAACAGAAGCTACTGTTCTCCTCAGTTTCCTAAGTGGAATTGAACTAGATATGGCCCGTACGTCTGATGCACAGTTCTTTTGTTCTGAGCAAGCTCACTCTTCTGGCCCTATAGGAAACACAGTAGATTAGAAGAGTGCTCTTTTCTCAAAAGCAGAGTGTGTTTTTTGTAGGGCTAGCTAGTGTTTGTTTCCCAATCAGAAACGGATTTGAATCACATGCAGTTTCTGGTCCTAGGAGCAAGAGTTGTTTTGTGGTAAAAAAGAGTCACTTTTGTGCTCCATTAGCCATACACAGTGCAAAGAGCACTCGGGTCTGTTTCCAGGAGTTACAGTGTATTGGACTGAAGATAAGCTACTGTTTTTGTCATTTTCCTAAGCAGAGTTGAACTAGATATGGCTCGAGTGTGTAGGAAGCACAGTTCTTTTGTTCTGAGCAAGCTCACTGTTCTGGCCCTATAGGAAACACAGGAGAGTAGAAGAGTGCTCTTTTCTCAAAAGCAGAGTGTGTTTCTTGTAAGGCGAGCTAGTGTTTGTTTCCCAGTCCTAAATGGAGTTGAATCACATGCAGTTTCTTGTCCTACGAGCAAGAGTTGTTTTCTGGTAAGAAGAGTCACTATTGCGCTCCCATTGCCATACACAGTGCAAATAGCACTCGTGTCTGTTCCCAGCAAGTACAGTGTATTGGACTGAAGAGAAGCTACTGTTCTTGTCAGTTTCCTAAGTGGAGTTGAACTAGATATGGCCCGTAAGTCGGAAGCACAATTCTTTTGTTCTGAGCAAGCTCACTGTTCTGGCCCTATAGGAAACACAGTAGATTAGAAGAGTGCTCTTTTCTCTAAAGCAGAGTGTGTTTCTTGTAAGGCAAGCTACTATTTGTTTCCCAGTCAGAAAGGGAGTTGAATCACATGCAGTTTCTGTTCCTACGAGCAAGAGTTGTTTTGTGCTAAGAAGAGTATTGTGCTACCTTTTCCATATACAGTGCAAATAGCACTCGCGTCTGTTCCCAGCAAGTACAGTGTTTTGGATTGAAGAGAAGCTACTGTTCTTGTCAGGTTCCTAAGCAGAGTTGAACTAGATATGGTCCGTGTGTGTAGAAAGCACAGTTCTTTTGTTCTGAGCAAGCTCACTGTTCTGGCCCTATAGGAAACACAGTATAGTAGAAGAATGCTCTTTCCTCAAAAGCAGAGTGTGTTTCTTGTAAGGTGAGCTAGCATTTGTTTCCCAGTCGTAAACGGAGTTGAATCACATGCAGATTCTGGTCCTATGAGCAAGAGTTGTTTTGTGGTAAAAAGAGTCACTTTTGTGCTCCATTCGCCATACACAGTGCAAAGAGCACTTGCATCTGATCCAAACAAGGACAGTGTATTGGACTGAAGAGAAGCTACTGTTCTTGTCAGTTTCCTAAGCAGAGTTGAACTAGATATGGCCCGTTTGTCGGAAACACAGTGCTTTTGTTCTGAGCAAGCTCACTGTTCTGGCCCTATAGGAAACACAGTAGATTAGAAGAGTGCTCTTTTCTCAAAAGCAGAGTGTGTTTCTTGTAAGGCGAGCTAGTATTTGTTTCCAAGTCAGAAATGGAGTTGAACCACATGCAGTTTTTTGGCCTACGAGCAAGAGTTGTTTTCTGGTAAGAAGAGTCACTGTTGCGCTCCCATTGCCATACACAGTGCAAAGAGCACTCGTTTCTTATCCCTCCAAGTACAGTGTATTGGACTGAAGAGAAGCTACTGTTCTTGTCAGTTTCCTAAGCAGAGTTGAACTAGATATGGCCCGTGTGTAGGAAGCACAGTTCTTTTGTTCTGAGCAAGCTCACTCTTCTGACCCTATAGGAAACAAAGGAGAGTAGAAGAGTGCTCTTCTCAAAAGCAGAGTGTTTTTCTGGTAAGGCAAGCTAGCATTTGTTTCCCAGTCCTAAGTGGAGTTGAATCTCATGCAGTTTCTTGTCCCACGAGCAAGAGTTGTTTTCTGGTAAGAAGAGTCACTATCGTGCTCCCATTGCCATACACAGTGCAAATAGCACTCGTGACTGTTCCCAGCAAGTACAGTATATTGGACTGAAGAGAAGCTACTGTTCTCGTCAGTTTCCTAAGTGGAGTTGAACGAGATATGGCCTGTACGTCAGAAGCACAGTTCTTTTGTTCTGAGCAAGCTCATTGTTCTAGCCCTACAGGAAGCACAGTAGATAAGACAAGTGCTCTTTTCTCAAAAGCAGAGTGTGTTTCCTGAAGGCGAGCTAGTATTTGTTTCCCAGTCAGAAATGGAGTTGAATCACATGCAGTTTCTGGTCCTACGAGCAGGAGTTATTTTCTGGTAAGAAGAGTCACTATTGCGCTCCCATTTCCATACACAGTGCAAATAGCACTCGCGTCTGTTGCCAGCAAGTACAGTGTATTGGACTGAAGAGAAGCTACAGTTCTCGTCAGTTTCCTAAGTGGAGTTGAACTAGATATAGCCCCTGCATTGGAAGCACAGTTTTTTTGTTCTGAGCAAGCTCACTGTTCTGGCCCTATAGGAAACACAGTATATTAGAAGAGTGCTCTTTTCTCAAAAGCAGAGTGTGTTTCTTGTAAGGCGAGCTAGTGTTTGTTTCCCAATCAGAAATGGATTTGAATCACATGCAGTTTCTGGTCCTATGAGCAAGAATTGTTTTCTGGTAAGAAGAGTCACTATTGCACTCCATTTGCCATATACAGTGCAAATAGCACTCGCGTCTGTTCCCAGCAAGTACAGTGTATTTGACTGAAGAGAAGCTACTGTTTTTTCAGTTTCCTAAGCAGAGTTGAAGTAGATATGGCCCGTGTGTGTATGAAGCACAGTTCTTTTGTTCTGAGCAAGCTCACTGTTCTGGCCCTGTAGGAAACACAGGAGAGTAGAAGAGTGCTCTTTTCTCTAAAGCAGAGTGTGTTTCTTGTAAGGCAAGCTACTATTTGTTTCCCAGTCAGAAAGGGAGTTGAATCACATGCAGTTTCTGTTCCTACGAGCAAGAGTTGTTTTGTGCTAAGAAGAGTATTGTGCTACCTTTTCCATATACAGTGCAAATAGCACTCGCGTCTGTTCCCAGCAAGTACAGTGTTTTGGACTGAAGAGAAGCTACTGTTCTTGTCAGGTTCCTAAGCAGAGTTGAACTAGATATGGCCCGTGTGTGTAGAAAGCACAGTTCTTTTGTTCTGAGCAAGCTCACTGTTCTGGCCCTATAGGAAACACAGTATAGTAGAAGAATGCTCTTTCCTCAAAAGCAGAGTGTGTTTCTTGTAAGGTGAGCTAGCATTTGTTTCCCAGTCGTAAACGGAGTTGAATCACATGCAGATTCTGGTCCTATGAGCAAGAGTTGTTTTGTGGTAAAAAGAGTCACTTTTGTGCTCCATTTGCCATACACAGTGCAAAGAGCACTTGCATCTGATCCAAACAAGGACAGTGTATTGGACTGAAGAGAAGCTACTGTTCTTGTCAGTTTCCTAAGCAGAGTTGAACTAGATATGGCCCGTTTGTCGGAAACACAGTGCTTTTGTTCTGAGCAAGCTCACTGTTCTGGCCCTATAGGAAACACAGTAGATTAGAAGAGTGCTCTTTTCTCAAAAGCAGAGTGTGTTTCTTGTAAGGCGAGCTAGTATTTGTTTCCAAGTCAGAAATGGAGTTGAACCACATGCAGTTTTTTGGCCTACGAGCAAGAGTTGTTTTCTGGTAAGAAGAGTCACTGTTGCGCTCCCATTGCCATACACAGTGCAAAGAGCACTCGTTTCTTATCCCTCCAAGTACAGTGTATTGGACTGAAGAGAAGCTACTGTTCTTGTCAGTTTCCTAAGCAGAGTTGAACTAGATATGGCCCGTGTGTAGGAAGCACAGTTCTTTTGTTCTGAGCAAGCTCACTCTTCTGACCCTATAGGAAACAAAGGAGAGTAGAAGAGTGCTCTTCTCAAAAGCAGAGTGTTTTTCTGGTAAGGCAAGCTAGCATTTGTTTCCCAGTCCTAAGTGGAGTTGAATCTCATGCAGTTTCTTGTCCCACGAGCAAGAGTTGTTTTCTGGTAAGAAGAGTCACTATCGTGCTCCCATTGCCATACACAGTGCAAATAGCACTCGTGACTGTTCCCAGCAAGTACAGTATATTGGACTGAAGAGAAGCTACTGTTCTCGTCAGTTTCCTAAGTGGAGTTGAACGAGATATGGCCTGTACGTCAGAAGCACAGTTCTTTTGTTCTGAGCAAGCTCATTGTTCTAGCCCTACAGGAAGCACAGTAGATAAGACAAGTGCTCTTTTCTCAAAAGCAGAGTGTGTTTCCTGAAGGCGAGCTAGTATTTGTTTCCCAGTCAGAAATGGAGTTGAATCACATGCAGTTTCTGGTCCTACGAGCAGGAGTTATTTTCTGGTAAGAAGAGTCACTATTGCGCTCCATTTGCCATACACAGTGCAAATAGCACTCGCTTCTGTTCCCAGCAAGTACAGTGTATTGGACTGAAGAGAAGCTACTGTTCTTGTCAGTTTCCTAAGCAGAGTTGAACTAGATATGGCCCGTGTGTGCAGGAAGCACAGTTCTTTTTTTCTGAGCAAGCTCACTGTTCTGGCCCTATATGAAACACAGGAGAATAGATGAGTGCTCTTTTCTCAAAAGCAGAGTTTGTTTCTTGTAAGGCGAGCTAGGGTTTGTTTCCCAGTAGTAAATGGAGTTGAATCACATGAAGTTTCTTGTTCTCCAAGTAAGAGTTGTTTTCTGGTAAGAAGAGTCACTATTGTGCTCCCTTGGCCATACACAGTGCAAATAGTACTCGCGTCTATTCCCAGCAAGTACTGTGTATTGGACTGAATAGAAGCTAGTGTTCCCGTCAGTTTCCTTAGTGGAATTGAACTAGATATGGCGTATATGTCGGAAGCACAGTTCTTTTGTTTTGAGCAACCTCACTCTGCTGGCCCTGTAGGAAACATGGTAGATTAGAGGAGTGCTCTTTTCTGAAAAGGAGAGTGTGTTTCTTGCAAGGCGAGCTAGTATTTGTTTCCCAGTAAGAAATGGAGTTGAATCACATGCAATTTCTGGTCCTACGAGCAAGAGTTGTTTTCTGGTAAGAAGAGTCACTATTGCGCTCCATTTGCCATACACAGTGCAAATAGCACTGGCTTCTATTCCCAGCAAGTATAGTGTATTGGACTGAAGAGAAGCTACTGTTCTTGTCAGTTTTCTAAGCAGAGTAGAACTAGATATGGCCCGTGTGTCAGAAGCACAGTTCTTTTGTTCTGAGCAAGCTCACTCTTCTAGCCCTATAGATAACACAGGAGAGTAGAAGGGTGCTCTTTTCTCAAAAGCTGAGTGTGTTTCTTGTAAGGCTAGCTAGCGTTTGTTTCCCAGTTCTAAATGGAGTTGAATCACATGAAGTTTCTTGTTCTACGAGGAAGAGTTGTTTTCTGGTAAGAAGAGTCACTATTGCGCTCCCATTGCCATACACAGTGCAAATAGTACTCTCGTCTATTCCCAGCAAGTACTGTGTATGGGACTGAAGAGAAGCTACTGTTCTCCTCAGTTTCCTCAGTGGAGTTGAACTAGATATGGCCCATACGTCGGAAGCACAGTTCTTTTGTTCTGAGCAAGCTCACTGTTCTGGCCCTATAGAAAACACAGTAGATTAGAAGAGTCTCTTTTCTCAAAAGCAGAGTGTGTTTCTTGTAAGGCGAGCTAGTGTTTGTTTCCCAATCAGAAAAGGATTTGAATCACATGCAGTTTCTGGTCCTATGATCAAGAGTTGTTTTGTGGTAAAAAGAGTCACTTTTTTGCTCCATTCGCCATACACAGTGCAAAGAGCACTCGAGTCTGTTCCCAGCAAGTACAGTGTATTGGACTGAAGAGAAGCTACTGTTCTTGTCAGTTTCCTAAGCAGAGTTGAACTAGATATGGCCTGTGTGTCGGAAGCACAGTTCTTTTGTTCTGAGCAAGCTCACTGTTCTGGCCCTATAGGAAACACAGTAGATTAGAAGAGTGCTCTTTTCTCAAAAGCAGAGTGTGTTTCTTGTAAGGCGAGCTAGTATTTGTTTCCCAGTCAGAAATGGAGTTGAGTCACATGTAGTTTCTGGTCCTACGAGCTAGAGTTGTTTTCTTGTAAGAAGAGTCACTATTGCGCTCCCATATCCATACACAGTGCAAATAGCACTGGCGTCTGTTCCCAGCAAGTACAGTGTATTGGACTGAAGAGAAGCTACTGTTCTCGTCAGTTTCCTAAATGGAGTTGAATTAGATATGGCCTGTATGTCAGAAGCACAGTTCTTTTGTTCTGAGCAAGCTCACTGTTCTGGCCCTATAGAAAACACAGTAGATTAGAAGAGTCTCTTTTCTCAAAAGCAGAGTGTGTTTCTTGTAAGGCGAGCTAGTGTTTGTTTCCCAATCAGAAAAGGATTTGAATCACATGCAGTTTCTGGTCCTATGATCAAGAGTTGTTTTGTGGTAAAAAGAGTCACTTTTTTGCTCCATTCGCCATACACAGTGCAAAGAGCACTCGCGTCTGTTCCCAGCAAGTACAGTGTATTGGACTGAAGAGAAGATACTGTTCTTGTCAGTTTCCTAAGCAGAGTTGAACTAGATATGGCCTGTGTGTCGGAAGCACAGTTCTTTTGTTCTGAGCAAGCTCACTGTTCTGGCCCTATAGGAAACACAGTAGATTAGAAGAGTGCTCTTTTCTCAAAAGCAGAGTGTGTTTCTTGTAAGGCGAGCTAGTATTTGTTTCCCAGTCAGAAATGGAGTTGAGTCACATGTAGTTTCTGGTCCTACGAGCTAGAGTTGTTTTCTTGTAAGAAGAGTCACATTTGCGCTCCCATATCCATACACAGTGCAAATAGCACTGGCGTCTGTTCCCAGCAAGTACAGTGTATTGGACTGAAGAGAAGCTACTGTTCTCGTCAGTTTCCTAAATGGAGTTGAATTAGATATGGCCTGTATGTCAGAAGCACAGTTCTTTTGTTCTGAGCAAGCTCACTGTTCTGGCCTTATAGGAAACACAGTAGATTAGAAGAGTGCTCTTTTCTCAAAAGCAGAGTGTGTCTCTTGCAAGGCAAGCTAGTTTTTTTTTTTCCCAGTCAGAAATGGAGTTCAATCACATGCAGTTTCTTGTCCTACGAGCAAGAGTTGTTTTCTGGTAAGAAGAATCACTATTGCACTCAATTTGCCATACACAGTGCAAATAGGACTCGCGTCTGTTTTCAGCAAGTACAGTGTATTGGACTGAAGAGAAGCTACTGTTCTCCTCAGTTTCCTAAGTGGAATTGAACTAGATATGGCCCGTACGTCTCATGCACAGTTCTTTTGTTCTGAGCAAGCTCACTGTTCTGGCCCTATAGGAAACACAGTAGATTAGAAGAGTGCTCTTTTCTCAAAAGCAGAGTGTGTTTCCTGTAAGGCGAGCTAGTGTTTGTTTCCCAATCAGAAAAGGATTTGAATCACATGCAGTTTTTGGTCCTATGAGCAAGAGTTGTTTTGTGGTAAAAAAGAGTCACTTTTGTGCTCCATTCGCCATACACAGTGCAAAGAGCACTCGGGTCTATTTCCAGGAAGTACAGTGTATTGGACTGAAGAGAAGCTACTGTTCTTGTCAGTTTCCTAAGCAGAGTTCAACTAGATATGGCCCCTGTGTGTAGGAAGCACAGTGCTTTTGTTCTGAGCAAGCTCACTGTTTTGGCCCTATAGGAAACACAGGAGAGTAGAAGAGTGCTCTTCTCAAAAGCAGAGTGTGTTTCTTGTAAGGCGAGCTAGTGTTTGTTTCCCAGTCCTAAATGGAGGTGAATCACATGCTGTTTCTTGTCCTACGAGCAAGAGTTGTTTTCTGGTAAGAAGAGTCACTATTGCGCTCCCATTGCCATACACATGCAAATAGCACTTGCTTCTGTTCCCAGCAAGTACAGTGTATTGGACTGAAGAGAAGCTACTGTTCTCCTCAGTTTCCTAAGTGGAGTTGAACTAGATATGGCCCATAAGTCGGAAGCACAGTTCTTTTGTTCTGAGCAAGCTCACTGTTCTGGCCCTATATGATACACAGTAGATTAGAACATTGCTCTTTACTGAAAAGCAGAGTGTGTTTCTTGTAAGGCGAGCTAGTATTTGTTTACAAGTCAGAAATGGAGTTGAATCACATGAAGTTTCTAATCCTACGAGCAAGAGATGCTTTCTGTTAAGAAGAGTCACTATTGCACTCCATTTGCCATACACAGTGCAAATAGGACTCGCTTCTGTTTTCAGCAAGTACAGTGTATTGGACTGAAGAGAAGCTACTGTTCTCCTCAGTTTCCTAAGTGGAGTTGAACTAGATATGGCCTGTACGTCGGAAGCACAGTTCTTTTGTTCTGAGCAAGCTCACTGTTCTGGCCCTATAAGAAAAACAGTAGATTAGAAGAGTGCTCTTTTCTCAAAAGCAGAGTGTGTTTCTTGTAAGGCGAGCTAGTATTTGTTTCCCAGTCAGAAATGGAGTTGAATCACATGCAGTTTCTGGTCCTATGAGCAAGAGTTGTTTTGTGGTAAAAAGAGTCACTTTTGTGCTCCATTCGCCATACACAGTGCAAAGAGCACTCGCGTCTGTTCCCAGCAAGTACAGTGTATTGGACTGAAGAGAAGCTACTGTTCTTGTCAGTTTCCTAAGCAGAGTTGAACTAGATAGGGCCCATGTGTGTAGGAAGCACAGTTCTTTTGTTCTGAGCAAGCTCACTGTTCTGGCCCTATAGGAAACACAGGTGAGTAGAAGAGTGCTCTTCTCAAAAGCAGAGTGTGTTTCTTGTAAGGCGAGCTAATATTTGATTCCCAGTCAGAAATGGAGTTGAATCACATGCAGTTTTTGGTCCTATGAGCAAGAGTTGCTTTCTGGTAAGAAGAGTCACTATTGCGCTCCATTTGCCATACACAGTGCAAATAGGACTCGTGTCTGTGTTCAGCCATTACAGTGTATTGGACTGAAGAGAAGCTACTGTTGTCCTCAGTTTCCTAAGTGGAATTGAACTAGATATGGCCATGCGTCTGAAGCATAGTTCTTCTGTTCTGAGCAAGCTCACTGTTCTGGCCCTATAGGAATCACAGTAGATTAGAAGAGTGCTCTTTTCTCAACAGCAGAGTGTGTTTCTTGTAAGGCGAGCTAGTGTTTGTTTCCGAATCAGAAAAGGATTTGAATCACATGCAGTTTCTGGTCCTATGAGGAAGAGTTGTTTTGTGGTAAAAAGAGTCACTTTTGTGCTCCATTTGCCAAAACAGTGGAAAGAGCACTCGCGTCTGTTCCCAGCAGTACAGTGTATTGGACTGAAGAGAAGCTACTGTTCTTGTCAGTTTCCTAAGCAGAGTTGAACTACATATGGCCCGTGTGTCGGAAGCACAGTTCTTTTATTCTGAGCAAGCTCACTCTTCTGGCCCTATAGATAACACAGTAGATTAGAAGAGTGCTCTTTTCTCAAAAGCAGAGTGTGTTTCTTGTAAGGCGAGCTAGCATTTGTTTCCCAGTTGTAAATGGAGTTGAATCACATGACATTTCTTGTTCTACAAGCAAGAGTTGTTTTCTGGTAAGAAGAGTCACTATTGCGCTCCCATTGCCATACACAGTGCAAACAGCACTCGCGTCTGTTCCCAGCAAGTACAGTGTATTGGACTGAAGAGAAGCTACTGTTCTTGTCAGTTTCCTAAGCAGAGTTGAACTAGATATGGCCCGTGTGTGTAGGAAGCACAGTTCTTTTGTTCTGAGCAAGCTCACTGTTCTGGCCCTATAGGAAACACAGGAGAGTAGAAGAGTGCTCTTCTCAAAAGCAGAGTGTGTTTCTTGTAAGGCGAGCTAGTGTTTGTTTCCCAGTCCTAAATGGAGTTGATTCACATGCAGTTTCTGGTCCTACGAGCAAGAGTTGCTTTCTGGTAAGAAGAGTCACTATTGCACTCCATTTGCCATACACAGTGCAAATAGGACTCGCGTCAGTTTTCAGCAAGTACAGTGTATTGGACTGAACAGAAGCTACTGTTCTCCTCAGTTTCCTAAGTGGAATTGAACTAGATATGGCCCGTACGTCTGATGCACAGTTCTTTTGTTCTGAGCAAGCTCACTCTTCTGGCCCTATAGGAAACACAGTAGATTAGAAGAGTGCTCTTTTCTCAAAAGCAGAGTGTGTTTTTTGTAGGGCTAGCTAGTGTTTGTTTCCCAATCAGAAACGGATTTGAATCACATGCAGTTTCTGGTCCTAGGAGCAAGAGTTGTTTTGTGGTAAAAAGAGTCACTTTTGTGCTCCATTAGCCCTACACAGTGCAAAGAGCACTCGGGTCTGTTTCCAGGAAGTACAGTGTATTGGACTGAAGATAAGCTACTGTTTTTGTCATTTTCCTAAGCAGAGTTGAACTAGATATGGCCCCTGTGTCGGAAGCACAGTGCTTTTGTTCTGAGCAAGCTCACTGTTCTGGCCCTATAGGAAACACAGTAGATTAGAAGAGTGCTCTTTTCTTAAAAGCAGAGTGGGTTTCTTGTAAGTTAGCGAGCGTTTGTTTCCCAGTCCTAAACGGAGTTGAAACACATGCAGTTTCTGGTCCTACGAACAAGAGTTGTTTTTTGCTAAGAAGAGTATTATGCTCCCTTTGCCATATACAGTGCAAATAGCTCTCGCGTCTGTTCCCAGCAATTACAGTGTATTGGACTGAAGAGAAGCTACTGTTCTTGTCAGTTTTCTAAGCAGAGTTGAACTAGATATGGAACGTGTGTGAAGAAAGCACAGTTCTTTTGTTCTGAGCAAGCTCACTGTTCTGGCCCTATAGGAAACACAGTAGATTAGAAGAGTGCTCTTTTCTCAAAAGCAGAGTGTGTTTCTTGTAAGGCGAGCTAGTGTTTGTTTCCCAATCAGAAAAGGATTTGAATCACATGCAGTTTCTGGTCCTAGGAGCAAGAGTTGTTTTGTGGTAAAAAAAGAGTCACTTTTGTGCTCCATTCGCCATACACAGTGCAAAGAGCACTCAGGTCTATTTCCAGGAAGTAAAGTGTATTGGACTGAAGAGAAGCTACCGTTCTTGTCAGTTTCCTAAGCAGAGTTGAACTAGATATGGCCCGTGTGTCGGAAGCACAGTCCTTTTGTTCTGAGCAAGCTCACATTTCTGGCCCTATAGGAAACACAGTAGATTAGAAGAGTGCTCTTTTCTCAAAAGCAGAGTGTGTTTCTTGTAAGGCGAGCTAGTATTTGTTTCCCAGTCAGAAATGGAGTTGAATCACATGCAGTTTCTTGTCCTACGAGCAAGAGTTGTTTTCTGCTAAGAAGAGTCACTATTGCGCTCCCATTGCCATACACAGTGCAAATAGCACTCGCGTCTGTTCCCAGCAAGTACAGTGTATTGGACTGAAGAGAAGCTACTGTTCTTTTCAGTTTCCTAAGCAGAGTTGTAGTAGATATGGCCCGTGTGTGTAGGAAACACAGTGCTTTTGTTCTGAGCGAGCTCACTTTTCTGGCCCTATAGGACACAGTGGATTAGAAGAGTGCTCTTTTCTCAAAAGCAGAGTGTGTTTCTTGTAAGGCGAGCTAGTGTTTGTTTCCCAATCAGAAAAGGATTTGAATCACATGCAGTTTCTCGTCCTATGAGCAAGAGTTGTTTTCTGGTAAAAAGAGTCACTTTTGTGCTCCATTCGCCATACACAGTGCAAAGAGCACTCGGGTCTGTTCCCAGCAAGTACAGTGTATTGGACTGAAGAGAAGCTACTGTTCTTGTCAGTTTCCTAAGCAGAGTTGAACTAGATATGGCCCGTGTGTGTAGGAAGCACAGTTCTTTTGTTCTGAGCAAGCTCACTGTTCTGGCCCTATAGGAAACACAGGAAAGTAGAAGAGAGCTCTTTTCTCAAAAGCAGAGTGTGTTTCTATAAGGCGAGCTAGTGTTTGTTTCCCAGTCCTAATTGGAGTTGAATCACATGCAGTTTCTTGTCCTAGGGGCAAGAGTTGTTTTCTAGTAAGAAGAGTCACTATTGCGCTCCCATTGCCATACACATTGCAAATAGCACTGGCTTCTGTTCCCCGCAAGTACAGCTATTGGAATGAAGAGAAGCTACTGTTCTTTACAGTTTCCTAAGCAGAGTTGAACTAGATATGGCCCGTGTGTAGGAAGCACAGTTCTTTCGTTCTGAGCAAGCTCACTGTTCTGGCGCTATAGGAAACACAGTAGATTAGAAGAGTGCTCTTTTCTCAAAAGCAGAGTGTGTTTCTTGTAAGGCGAGCTAGTGTTTGTTTCCCAATCAGAAATGGATTTGAATCACATGCAGTTTCTGGTCCTATGAGCAAGAGTTGTTTTGTGGTAAAAAGAGTCACTTTTGTGCTCCATTCGCCATACACAGTGCAAATAGCACTCGTGTCTGTTCCCAGCAAGTACAGTATATTGGACTGAAGAGAAGTTACCGTTCTTGTCAGTTTCCTGAGCAGAGTTGAACTAGATATGGCCCGTGTATTGGAAGCACAGTGCTTTTGTTCTGAGGAAGCTCACTTTTCTGGACCTATAGGAAACACAGTAGATTAGAAGAGTGCTCTTTTCTCAAAAGGAGAGTGTGTTTCTTGTAAGGCGAGCTAGCGTTCCTTTCCCAGTCCTAAACGGAGTTGAAACACATGCAGTTTTTGGTCCTACGAGCAAGAGTTGTTTTCTGCTAAGAAGAGTATTATGCTCCCTTTGCCATATACAGTGCAAATAGCACTCGCGTCTGTTCCCAGCAAGTACAGTGTATTGGACTGAAGAGAAGCTACTGTTCTTGTCAGTTTTCTAAGCAGAGTTGAACTAGATATGGAACGTGTGTGAAGAAAGCACAGTTTTTTGTTCTGAGCAAGCTCACTGTTCTGGCCCTATAGGAAACACAGTAGATTAGAAGAGTGCTCTTTTCTCAAAAGCAGAGTGTGTTTCTTGTAAGGCGAGCTAGTGTTTGTTTCCCAATCAGAAAAGGATTTGAATCACATGCAGTTTCTGGTCCTATGAGCAAGAGTTGTTTTGTGGTAAAAAAAAAGAGTCACTTTTGTGCTCCATTCGCCATACACAGTGCAAAGAGCACTCGGGTCTATTTCCAGGAAGTACAGTGTATTGGACTGAGGAGAAGCTACCGTTCTTGTCAGTTTCCTAAGCAGAGTTGAACTAGATATGGCCCGTGTGTCGGAAGCACAGTCCTTTTGTTCTGAGCAAGCTCACTTTTCTGGCCCTATAGGAAACACAGTAGATTAGAAGAGTGCTCTTTTCTCAAAAGCAGAGTGTGTTTCTTGTAAGGCCAGCTAGTATTTGTTTCCCAGTCAGAAATGGAGTTGAATCACATGCAGTTTCTTGTCCTATGAGCAAGAGTTGTTTTCTGCTAAGAAGAGTCACTATTGCGCTCCCATTGCCATACACAGTGCAAATAGCACTCGCGTCTGTTCCCAGCAAGTACAGTGTATTGGACTGAAGAGAAGCTACTGTTCTTTTCAGTTTCCTAAGCAGAGTTGTAGTAGATATGGCCCGTGTGTAGGAAACACAGTGCTTTTGTTCTGAGCGAGCTCACTTTTCTGGCCCTATAGGAAACACAGTAGATTAGAAGAGTGCTCTTTTCTCAAAAGCAGAGAGTGTTTCTTGTAAGGCGAGCTAGTGTTTGTTTCCCAATCAGAAAAGGATTTGAATCACATGCAGTTTCTGGTCCTATGAGCAAGAGTTGTTTTCTGGTAAAAAGAGTCACTTTTGTGCTCCATTCGACATACACAGTGCAAAGAGCACTCGGGTCTGTTCCCAGCAAGTACAGTGTATTGGACTGAAGAGAAGCTACTGTTCTTGTCAGTTTCCTAAGCAGAGTTGAACTAGATATGGCCCGTGTGTGTAGGAAGCACAGTTCTTTTGTTCTGAGCAAGCTCACTGTTCTGGCCCTATAGGAAACACAGGAAAGTAGAAGAGAGCTCTTTTCTCAAAAGCAGAGTGTGTTTCTATAAGGCGAGCTAGTGTTTGTTTCCCAGTCCTAATTGGAGTTGAATCACATGCAGTTTCTTGTCCTACGAGCAAGAGTTGTTTTCTGGTAAGAGGAGTCACTATTGCGCTCCCATTGCCATACACATTGCAAATAGCACTCGCTTCTGTTCCCTGCAAGTACAGTGTATTGGACTGAAGAGAAGCTACTGTTCTTTACAGTTTCCTAAGCAGAGTTGAAGTTGATATGGCCCGTGTGTAGGAAGCACAGTTCTTTCATTCTGAGCAAGCTCACTGTTCTGGCGCTATAGGAAACACAGGAGAGTAGAAGAGTGCTCTTTTCTCAATAGCAGAGTGTGTTTCTTGTAAGGTGAGCTAGTATTTGTTTCCCAGTCAGAAATGGAGTTGAATCACACGCAGTTTCTGGTCTTATGAGCAAGAGTTGTTTTCTGGTAAGAAGAGTCACTATTGTGCTCCATTTGCCATACACAGTGCAAATAGCACTTGCGTCTGTTCCCAGCAAGTACAGTGTATTGGACTGAAGAGAAGCTACTGTTCTCGTCAGTTTCCTAAGTGGAGTTGAACTAGATATGGCGCATATGTTGGAAGCACAGTTCTTTTGTTCTGAGCAAGCTCAATATTCTGGCCCTATAGGAAATAGAGTAGATTAGAAGAGGGCTCTTTTCTCAAAAAACAGAGTGTGTTTCTTGTAAGGCGAGCTAGCATTTGTTTCCCAGTCAGAAATGGAGTTGAATCACATGCAGTTTCTGGTCCTACGAGCAAGAGTTGTTTTCTGGTAAGAAGAGTCACTATTGCGCTCCTTTTGCCATCCATACACAATGCAAATAGCACTCGCTTCTGTTCCCAGCAAGTACAGTGTATTGGACTGAAGAGAAGCTACTGTTCTTGTCAGTTTCCTAAGCAGAGTTGAACTAGATATGGCCCTTATGTGTAGGAAGCACAGTTCCTTTGTTCTGAGCAAGCTCACTGTTCTGGCCCTATAGGAAACACAGTAGATTAGAGGAGTGCTCTTTTATCAAAAGCAGAGTGTGTTTCTTGTAAGGCGAGCTAGTATTTGTTTCCCAGTCAGAAATGGAGTTGAATCACATGCAGTTTCTGGTCCTACGAGCAGGAGTTGTTTTCTGCTAAGAAGAGTCAGTATTGCGCTCCCATTGCCATACACAGTGCAAATAGCACTCGCGTCTGTTCCCAGCAAGTACAGTGTATTGGACTGAAGAGAAGATACTGTTCTTGTCAGTTTCCTAAGCAGAGTTCAACTAGATATGGCCCCTGTGTGTAGGAAGCACAGTGCTTTTGTTCTGAGCAAGCTCACTGTTTTGGCCCTATAGGAAACACAGGAGAGTAGAAGAGTGCTCTTCTCAAAAGCAGAGTGTGTTTCTTGTAAGGCGAGCTAGTGTTTGTTTCCCAATCAGAAAAGGTTTTGAATCACATACAGTTTCTGGTCCTATGAGCAAGAGTTGTTTTGTGGTAAAAAGAGTCACTTTTGTGCTCCATTCGCCATACACAGTGCAAAGAGCACTCGCGTCTGTTCCCAGCAAGTACAGTGTATTGGACTGAAGAGAAGCTACTGTTCTTGTCAGTTTCCTAAGCAGAGTTGAATTAGATATGGCCCGTGTGTGTAGGAAGCACAGTTCTTTTTTTCTGAGCAAGCTCACTGTTCTGGCCCTATAGGAAACACAGTAGATTAGAAGAGTGCTCTTTTCTCAAAAGCAGAGTGTGTTTTTTGTTGGGCGAGCTAGTGTTTGTTTCCCAATCAGAAACGGATTTGAATCACATGCAGTTTCTGGTCCTAGGAGCAAGAGTTGTTTTGTGGTAAAAAAGAGTCACTTTTGTGCTCCATTCGCCATACACAGTACAAAGAGCACTCGGGTCTGTTTCCAGGAAGTACAGTGTATTGGACTGAAGAGAAGCTACTGTTTTTGTCATTTTCCTAAGCAGAGTTGAACTAGATATGGCCCCTGTGTCGGAAGCACAGTGCTTTTGTTCTGAGCAAGCTCACTGTTCTGGCCCTATAGGAAACACAGTAGATTAGAAGAGTGCTCTTTTCTTAAAAGCAGAGTGGGTTTCTTGTAAGGCTAGCGAGTGTTTGTTTCCCAGTCCTAAACGGAGTTGAAACACATGCAGTTTCAGGTCCTACGAGCAAGTGTTGTTTTTTGCTAAGAAGAGTATTATGCTTCCTTTGCCATATACAGTGCAAATAGCTCTCGCGTCTGTTCCCAGCAATTACAGTGTATTGGACTGAAGAGAAGCTACTGTTCTTGTCAGTTTCCTAAGCAGAGTTGAATTAGATATGGCCCGTGTGTGTAGGAAGCACAGTTCTTTTGTTCTGAGCAAGCTCACTGTTCTGGCCCTATAGGAAACACAGTAGATTAGAAGAGTGCTCTTTTCTCAAAAGCAGACTGTGTTTCTTGTAAGGCGAGCTAGTGTTTGTTTCCCAATCAGAAAAGGATTTGAATCACATGCAGTTTCTGGTCCTATGAGCAAGAGTTGTTTTGTGGTAAAAAGAGTCACTTTTGTGCTCCATTCGCCATACACAGTGCAAAGAGCACTCGCGTCTGTTCCCAGCAAGTACAGTGTATTGGACTGAAGAGAAGCTACTGTTCTTGTCAGTTTCCTAAGCAGAGTTGAACTAGATAGGGCCCATGTGTGTAGGAAGCACAGTTCTTTTGTTCTGAGCAAGCTCACTGTTCTGGCCCTATAGGAAACACAGGTGAGTAGAAGAGTGCTCTTCTCAAAAGCAGAGTGTGTTTCTTGTAAGGCGAGCTAATATTTGATTCCCAGTCAGAAATGGAGTTGAATCACATGCAGTTTTTGGTCCTATGAGCAAGAGTTGCTTTCTGGTAAGAAGAGTCACTATTGCGCTCCATTTGCCATACACAGTGCAAATAGGACTCGTGTCTGTGTTCAGCCATTACAGTGTATTGGACTGAAGAGAAGCTACTGTTGTCCTCAGTTTCCTAAGTGGAATTGAACTAGATATGGCCATGCGTCTGAAGCATAGTTCTTCTGTTCTGAGCAAGCTCACTGTTCTGGCCCTATAGGAATCACAGTAGATTAGAAGAGTGCTCTTTTCTCAACAGCAGAGTGTGTTTCTTGTAAGGCGAGCTAGTGTTTGTTTCCGAATCAGAAAAGGATTTGAATCACATGCAGTTTCTGGTCCTATGAGGAAGAGTTGTTTTGTGGTAAAAAGAGTCACTTTTGTGCTCCATTTGCCAAAACAGTGGAAAGAGCACTCGCGTCTGTTCCCAGCAGTACAGTGTATTGGACTGAAGAGAAGCTACTGTTCTTGTCAGTTTCCTAAGCAGAGTTGAACTACATATGGCCCGTGTGTCGGAAGCACAGTTCTTTTATTCTGAGCATGCTCACTCTTCTGGCCCTATAGATAACACAGGAGAGTAGAAGAGTGCTCTTTTCCCAAAAGCAGAGTGTGTTTCTTGTAAGGCGAGCTAGCATTTGTTTCCCAGTTGTAAATGGAGTTGAATCACATGACATTTCTTGTTCTACAAGCAAGAGTTGTTTTCTGGTAAGAAGAGTCACTATTGCGCTCCCATTGCCATACACAGTGCAAACAGCACTCGCGTCTGTTCCCAGCAAGTACAGTGTATTGGACTGAAGAGAAGCTACTGTTCTTGTCAGTTTCCTAAGCAGAGTTGAACTAGATATGGCCCGTGTGTGTAGGAAGCACAGTTCTTTTGTTCTGAGCAAGCTCACTGTTCTGGCCCTATAGGAAACACAGGAGAGTAGAAGAGTGCTCTTCTCAAAAGCAGAGTGTGTTTCTTGTAAGGCGAGCTAGTGTTTGTTTCCCAGTCCTAAATGGAGTTGATTCACATGCAGTTTCTGGTCCTACGAGCAAGAGTTGCTTTCTGGTAAGAAGAGTCACTATTGCACTCCATTTGCCATACACAGTGCAAATAGGACTCGCGTCTGTTTTCAGCAAGTACAGTGTATTGGACTGAACAGAAGCTACTGTTCTCCTCAGTTTCCTAAGTGGAATTGAACTAGATATGGCCCGTACGTCTGATGCACAGTTCTTTTGTTCTGAGCAAGCTCACTCTTCTGGCCCTATAGGAAACACAGTAGATTAGAAGAGTGCTCTTTTCTCAAAAGCAGAGTGTGTTTTTTGTAGGGCTAGCTAGTGTTTGTTTCCCAATCAGAAACGGATTTGAATCACATGCAGTTTCTGGTCCTAGGAGCAAGAGTTGTTTTGTGGTAAAAAGAGTCACTTTTGTGCTCCATTAGCCATACACAGTGCAAAGAGCACTCGGGTCTGTTTCCAGGAAGTACAGTGTATTGGACTGAAGATAAGCTACTGTTTTTGTCATTTTCCTAAGCAGAGTTGAACTAGATATGGCCCCTGTGTCGGAAGCACAGTGCTTTTGTTCTGAGCAAGCTCACTGTTCTGGCCCTATAGGAAACACAGTAGATTAGAAGAGTGCTCTTTTCTTAAAAGCAGAGTGGGTTTCTTGTAAGTTAGCGAGCATTTGTTTCCCAGTCCTAAACGGAGTTGAAACACATGCAGTTTCTGGTCCTACGAACAAGAGTTGTTTTTTGCTAAGAAGAGTATTATGCTCCCTTTGCCATATACAGTGCAGATAGCTCTCGCGTCTGTTCCCAGCAATTACAGTGTATTGGACTGAAGAGGAGCTACTGTTCTTGTCAGTTTTCTAAGCAGAGTTGAACTAGATATGGAACGTGTGTGAAGAAAGCACAGTTCTTTTGTTCTGAGCAAGCTCACTGTTCTGGCCCTATAGGAAACACAGTAGATTAGAAGAGTGCTCTTTTCTCAAAAGCAGAGTGTGTTTCTTGTAAACCGAGCTAGTGTTTGTTTCCCAATCAGAAAAGGATTTGAATCACATGCAGTTTCTGGTCCTAGGAGCAAGAGTTGTTTTGTGGTAAAAAAAGAGTCACTTTTGTGCTCCATTCGCCATACACAGTGCAAAGAGCACTCAGGTCTATTTCCAGGAAGTAAAGTGTATTGGACTGAAGAGAAGCTACCGTTCTTGTCAGTTTCCTAAGCAGAGTTGAACTAGATATGGCCCGTGTGTCGGAAGCACAGTCCTTTTGTTCTGAGCAAGCTCACATTTCTGGCCCTATAGGAAACACAGTAGATTAGAAGAGTGCTCTTTTCTCAAAAGCAGAGTGTGTTTCTTGTAAGGCGAGCTAGTATTTGTTTCCCAGTCAGAAATGGAGTTGAATCACATGCAGTTTCTTGTCCTACGAGCAAGAGTTGTTTTCTGCTAAGAAGAGTCACTATTGCGCTCCCATTGCCATACACAGTGCAAATAGCACTCGCATCTGTTCCCAGCAAGTACAGTGTATTGGACTGAAGAGAAGCTACTGTTCTTTTCAGTTTCCTAAGCAGAGTTGTAGTAGATATGGCCCGTGTGTGTAGGAAACACAGTGCTTTTGTTCTGAGCAAGCTCACTTTTCTGGCCCTATAGGACACAGTGGATTAGAAGAGTGCTCTTTTCTCAAAAGCAGAGTGTGTTTCTTGTAAGGCGAGCTAGTGTTTGTTTCCCAATCAGAAAAGGATTTGAATCACATGCAGTTTCTCGTCCTATGAGCAAGAGTTGTTTTCTGGTAAAAAGAGTCACTTTTGTGCTCCATTCGCCATACACAGTGCAAAGAGCACTCGGGTCTGTTCCCAGCAAGTACAGTGTATTGGACTGAAGAGAAGCTACTGTTCTTGTCAGTTTCCTAAGCAGAGTTGAACTAGATATGGCCCGTGTGTGTAGGAAGCACAGTTCTTTTGTTCTGAGCAAGCTCACTGTTCTGGCCCTATAGGAAACACAGGAAAGTAGAAGAGAGCTCTTTTCTCAAAAGCAGAGTGTGTTTCTATAAGGCGAGCTAGTGTTTGTTTCCAGTCCTAATTGGAGTTGAATCACATGCAGTTTCTTGTCCTAGGGGCAAGAGTTGTTTTCTAGTAAGAAGAGTCACTATTGCGCTCCCATTGCCATACACATTGCAAATAGCACTGGCTTCTGTTCCCCGCAAGTACAGCTATTGGAATGAAGAGAAGCTACTGTTCTTTACAGTTTCCTAAGCAGAGTTGAACTAGATATGGCCCGTGTGTAGGAAGCACAGTTCTTTCGTTCTGAGCAAGCTCACTGTTCTGGCGCTATAGGAAACACAGTAGATTAGAAGAGTGCTCTTTTCTCAAAAGCAGAGTGTGTTTCTTGTAAGGCGAGCTAGTGTTTGTTTCCCAATCAGAAATGGATTTGAATCACATGCAGTTTCTGGTCCTATGAGCAAGAGTTGTTTTGTGGTAAAAAGAGTCACTTTTGTGCTCCATTCGCCATACACAGTGCAAATAGCACTCGTGTCTGTTCCCAGCAAGTACAGTATATTGGACTGAAGAGAAGTTACCGTTCTTGTCAGTTTCCTGAGCAGAGTTGAACTAGATATGGCCCGTGTATTGGAAGCACAGTGCTTTTGTTCTGAGGAAGCTCACTTTTCTGGACCTATAGGAAACACAGTAGATTAGAAGAGTGCTCTTTTCTCAAAAGGAGAGTGTGTTTCTTGTAAGGCGAGCTAGCGTTCCTTTCCCAGTCCTAAACGGAGTTGAAACACATGCAGTTTCTGGTCCTACGAGCAAGAGTTGTTTTCTGCTAAGAAGAGTATTATGCTCCCTTTGCCATATACAGTGCAAATAGCACTCGCGTCTGTTCCCAGCAAGTACAGTGTATTGGACTGAAGAGAAGCTACTGTTCTTGTCAGTTTTCTAAGCAGAGTTGAACTAGATATGGAACGTGTGTGAAGAAAGCACAGTTTTTTGTTCTGAGCAAGCTCACTGTTCTGGCCCTATAGGAAACACAGTAGATTAGAAGAGTGCTCTTTTCTCAAAAGCAGAGTGTGTTTCTTGTAAGGCGAGCTAGTGTTTGTTTCCCAATCAGAAAAGGATTTGAATCACATGCAGTTTCTGGTCCTATGAGCAAGAGTTGTTTTGTGGTAAAAAAAAAGAGTCACTTTTGTGCTCCATTCGCCATACACAGTGCAAAGAGCACTCGGGTCTATTTCCAGGAAGTACAGTGTATTGGACTGAGGAGAAGCTACCGTTCTTGTCAGTTTCCTAAGCAGAGTTGAACTAGATATGGCCCGTGTGTCGGAAGCACAGTCCTTTTGTTCTGAGCAAGCTCACTTTTCTGGCCCTATAGGAAACACAGTAGATTAGAAGAGTGCTCTTTTCTCAAAAGCAGAGTGTGTTTCTTGTAAGGCCAGCTAGTATTTGTTTCCCAGTCAGAAATGGAGTTGAATCACATGCAGTTTCTTGTCCTATGAGCAAGAGTTGTTTTCTGCTAAGAAGAGTCACTATTGCGCTCCCATTGCCATACACAGTGCAAATAGCACTCGCGTCTGTTCCCAGCAAGTACAGTGTATTGGACTGAAGAGAAGCTACTGTTCTTTTCAGTTTCCTAAGCAGAGTTGTAGTAGATATGGCCCGTGTGTAGGAAACACAGTGCTTTTGTTCTGAGCGAGCTCACTTTTCTGGCCCTATAGGAAACACAGTAGATTAGAAGAGTGCTCTTTTCTCAAAAGCAGAGAGTGTTTCTTGTAAGGCGAGCTAGTGTTTGTTTCCCAATCAGAAAAGGATTTGAATCACATGCAGTTTCTGGTCCTATGAGCAAGAGTTGTTTTCTGGTAAAAAGAGTCACTTTTGTGCTCCATTCGACATACACAGTGCAAAGAGCACTCGGGTCTGTTCCCAGCAAGTACAGTGTATTGGACTGAAGAGAAGCTACTGTTCTTGTCAGTTTCCTAAGCAGAGTTGAACTAGATATGGCCCGTGTGTGTAGGAAGCACAGTTCTTTTGTTCTGAGCAAGCTCACTGTTCTGGCCCTATAGGAAACACAGGAAAGTAGAAGAGAGCTCTTTTCTCAAAAGCAGAGTGTGTTTCTATAAGGCGAGCTAGTGTTTGTTTCCCAGTCCTAATTGGAGTTGAATCACATGCAGTTTCTTGTCCTACGAGCAAGAGTTGTTTTCTGGTAAGAGGAGTCACTATTGCGCTCCCATTGCCATACACATTGCAAATAGCACTCGCTTCTGTTCCCTGCAAGTACAGTGTATTGGACTGAAGAGAAGCTACTGTTCTTTACAGTTTCCTAAGCAGAGTTGAAGTTGATATGGCCCGTGTGTAGGAAGCACAGTTCTTTCATTCTGAGCAAGCTCACTGTTCTGGCGCTATAGGAAACACAGGAGAGTAGAAGAGTGCTCTTTTTCTCAATAGCAGAGTGTGTTTCTTGTAAGGTGAGCTAGTATTTGTTTCCCAGTCAGAAATGGAGTTGAATCACACGCAGTTTCTGGTCTTATGAGCAAGAGTTGTTTTCTGGTAAGAAGAGTCACTATTGTGCTCCATTTGCCATACACAGTGCAAATAGCACTTGCGTCTGTTCCCAGCAAGTACAGTGTATTGGACTGAAGAGAAGCTACTGTTCTCGTCAGTTTCCTAAGTGGAGTTGAACTAGATATGGCGCATATGTTGGAAGCACAGTTCTTTTGTTCTGAGCAAGCTCAATATTCTGGCCCTATAGGAAATAGAGTAGATTAGAAGAGGGCTCTTTTCTCAAAAAACAGAGTGTGTTTCTTGTAAGGCGAGCTAGCATTTGTTTTCCCAGTCAGAAATGGAGTTGAATCACATGCAGTTTCTGGTCCTACGAGCAAGAGTTGTTTTCTGGTAAGAAGAGTCACTATTGCGCTCCTTTTGCCATCCATACACAATGCAAATAGCACTCGCTTCTGTTCCCAGCAAGTACAGTGTATTGGACTGAAGAGAAGCTACTGTTCTTGTCAGTTTCCTAAGCAGAGTTGAACTAGATATGGCCCTTATGTGTAGGAAGCACAGTTCCTTTGTTCTGAGCAAGCTCACTGTTCTGGCCCTATAGGAAACACAGTAGATTAGAGGAGTGCTCTTTTATCAAAAGCAGAGTGTGTTTCTTGTAAGGCGAGCTAGTATTTGTTTCCCAGTCAGAAATGGAGTTGAATCACATGCAGTTTCTGGTGCTACGAGCAGGAGTTGTTTTCTGCTAAGAAGAGTCAGTATTGTGCTCCCATTGCCATACACAGTGCAAATAGCACTCGCGTCTGTTCCCAGCAAGTACAGTGTATTGGACTGAAGAGAAGATACTGTTCTTGTCAGTTTCCTAAGCAGAGTTCAACTAGATATGGCCCCTGTGTGTAGGAAGCACAGTGCTTTTGTTCTGAGCAAGCTCACTGTTTTGGCCCTATAGGAAACACAGGAGAGTAGAAGAGTGCTCTTCTCAAAAGCAGAGTGTGTTTTCTTGTAAGGCGAGCTAGTGTTTGTTTCCCAATCAGAAAAGGTTTTGAATCACATACAGTTTCTGGTCCTATGAGCAAGAGTTGTTTTGTGGTAAAAAGAGTCACTTTTGTGCTCCATTCGCCATACACAGTGCAAAGAGCACTCGCGTCTGTTCCCAGCAAGTACAGTGTATTGGACTGAAGAGAAGCTACTGTTCTTGTCAGTTTCCTAAGCAGAGTTGAATTAGATATGGCCCGTGTGTGTAGGAAGCACAGTTCTTTTTTTCTGAGCAAGCTCACTGTTCTGGCCCTATAGGAAACACAGTAGATTAGAAGAGTGCTCTTTTCTCAAAAGCAGAGTGTGTTTTTTTGTTGGGCGAGCTAGTGTTTGTTTCCCAATCAGAAACGGATTTGAATCACATGCAGTTTCTGGTCCTAGGAGCAAGAGTTGTTTTGTGGTAAAAAAGAGTCACTTTTGTGCTCCATTCGCCATACACAGTGCAAAGAGCACTCGGGTCTGTTTCCAGGAAGTACAGTGTATTGGACTGAAGAGAAGCTACTGTTTTTGTCATTTTCCTAAGCAGAGTTGAACTAGATATGGCCCCTGTGTCGGAAGCACAGTGCTTTTGTTCTGAGCAAGCTCACTGTTCTGGCCCTATAGGAAACACAGTAGATTAGAAGAGTGCTCTTTTCTTAAAAGCAGAGTGGGTTTCTTGTAAGGCTAGCGAGTGTTTGTTTCCCAGTCCTAAACGGAGTTGAAACACATGCAGTTTCAGGTCCTACGAGCAAGTGTTGTTTTTTGCTAAGAAGAGTATTATGCTTCCTTTGCCATATACAGTGCAAATAGCTCTCGCGTCTGTTCCCAGCAATTACAGTGTATTGGACTGAAGAGAAGCTACTGTTCTTGTCAGTTTCCTAAGCAGAGTTGAATTAGATATGGCCCGTGTGTGTAGGAAGCACAGTTCTTTTGTTCTGAGCAAGCTCACTGTTCTGGCCCTATAGGAAAACACAGTAGATTAGAAGAGTGCTCTTTTCTCAAAAGCAGACTGTGTTTCTTGTAAGGCGAGCTAGTGTTTGTTTCCCAATCAGAAAAGGATTTGAATCACATGCAATTTCTGGTCCTATGAGCAAGAGTTGTTTTGTGGTAAAAAGAGTCACTTTTGTGCTCCATTCGCCATACACAGTGCAAATAGCACTCGTGTCTGTTCCCAGCAAGTACAGTATATTGGACTGAAGAGAAGTTACCGTTCTTGTCAGTTTCCTGAGCAGAGTTGAACTAGATATGGCCCGTGTATTGGAAGCACAGTGCTTTTGTTCTGAGGAAGCTCACTTTTCTGGACCTATAGGAAACACAGTAGATTAGAAGAGTGCTCTTTTCTCAAAAGGAGAGTGTGTTTCTTGTAAGGCGAGCTAGCGTTCCTTTCCCAGTCCTAAACGGAGTTGAAACACATGCAGTTTCTGGTCCTACGAGCAAGAGTTGTTTTCTGCTAAGAAGAGTATTATGCTCCCTTTGCCATATACAGTGCAAATAGCACTCGCGTCTGTTCCCAGCAAGTACAGTGTATTGGACTGAAGAGAAGCTACTGTTCTTGTCAGTTTTCTAAGCAGAGTTGAACTAGATATGGAACGTGTGTGAAGAAAGCACAGTTCTTTTGTTCTGAGCAAGCTCACTGTTCTGGCCCTATAGGAAACACAGTAGATTAGAAGAGTGCTCTTTTCTCAAAATCAGAGTGTGTTTCTTGTAAGGCGAGCTAGTGTTTGTTTCCCAATCAGAAAAGGATTTGAATCACATGCAGTTTCTGGTCCTATGAGCAAGAGTTGTTTTGTGGTAAAAAAAAGAGTCACTTTTGTGCTCCATTCGCCATACACAGTGCAAAGAGCACTCAGGTCTATTTCCAGGAAGTACAGTGTATTGGACTGAAGAGAAGCTACCGTTCTTGTCAGTTTCCTAAGCAGAGTTGAACTAGATATGGCCCGTGTGTCGGAAGCACAGTCCTTTTGTTCTGAGCAAGCTCACTTTTCTGGCCCTATAGGAAACACAGTAGATTAGAAGAGTGCTCTTTTCTCAAAAGCAGAGTGTGTTTCTTGTAAGGCGAGCTAGTATTTGTTTCCCAGTCAGAAATGGAGTTGAATCACATGCAGTTTCTTTTCCTACGAGCAAGAGTTGTTTTCTGCTAAGAAGAGTCACTATTGCGCTCCCATTGCCATACACAGTGCAAATAGCACTCGCATCTGTTCCCAGCAAGTACTGTTTATTGGACTGAAGAGAAGCTACTGTTCTTTTCAGTTTCCTAAGCAGAGTTGTAGTAGATATGGCCCGTGTGTGTAGGAAACACAGTGCTTTTGTTCTGAGCGAGCTCACTTTTCTGGCCCTATAGGACACAGTGGATTAGAAGAGTGCTCTTTTCTCAAAAGCAGAGTGTGTTTCTTGTAAGGCGAGCTAGTGTTTGTTTCCCAATCAGAAAAGGATTTGAATCACATGCAGTTTCTCGTCCTATGAGCAAGAGTTGTTTTCTGGTAAAAAGAGTCACTTTTGTTCTCCATTCGCCATACACAGTGCAAAGAGCACTCGGGTCTGTTCCCAGCAAGTACAGTGTATTGGACTGAAGAGAAGCTACTGTTCTTGTCAGTTTCCTAAGCAGAGTTGAACTAGATATGGCCCGTGTGTGTAGGAAGCACAGTTCTTTTGTTCTGAGCAAGCTCACTGTTCTGGCCCTATAGGAAACACAGGAAA
>NW_026737956.1:0-29000 GCF_949786415.1 Peromyscus eremicus
ACTCTTCTACTCTACTGTGTTTCCTATGGGGTCCAAACAGTGAGCTTGCTCAGAACAAAAGAACTGTTTTTCCTACACACACGGACCATATGAAGTTCAACTCTTCTTAGGAAACTGACAAGAACAGTAGCTCCTATTCAGTCCAATACACTGTACTTTCTGGGAAAAGACTCGAGTGCTATTTGCCCTGTGTATGGCAATGGGAGCGCAATAGTGACTTTCCTTACCAGAAAACAACTCTTGTTTGTAGGACCAGAAACTGCATGTGATTCAACTCCATTTAGGACTGGGAAACAAACGCGAGCTCGCCTTACAAGAAACACACTCTGCTTAAGAGAAAAGAGCACTCTTCTACTCTATTGTGTTTCCTATAGGGCCAGAACAGTGAGCTTGCTCAGAACATAATAACTGTCCTTCCTACACACACGGGCCATGTCTAGTTCAACTCTGCTTAGGAAACTGACAAGAACAGTAGCTCCTCATCAGTCCGATACACTGTACTTGCTGAGAACAGACGTGAGTGCTATTGGCACTGTGTATGACAATTGGAGCACAATAGTGACTCGTCTTACCAGAAAACAACTCTTGCTCGTAGGATAAAAAACTGCATGTGACTCAACTCCATTTAGGACTGGGAAACAAACTCTAGCTTGCCTTACAAGAAACACACTCTGCTTTTGAGAAAAGAGCACTCTTCTACTCTACTGTGTTTCCTATGGGGTCCAAAAAATGAGCTTGCTCAGAACAAAAGAACTCTGCTTCCTACACACACGGACCATATGTAGTTCAACTCTGCTTAGGAAAATGACAAGAACAGTAGCTCCTCTTCAGTCCAATACACTGTACTTGCTGGGAACAGACGCGAGTGCTATTTGCACTGTGTATGGCAATGAGAGCGCAATAGTGACTTTCCTTACCAGAAAACAACTCTTGCTCGTAGGACCAGAAACTGCATGTGATTCCACTCCATTTAGGACTAGGAAACAAACGCTAGCTCGCATTACAAGAAAAACACTCTGCTTTAGAAAAAAGAGCACTCTTCTACTCTACGGTGTTTCCTATAGGGTCCAAACAGTGAGCTTGCTCAGAACAAAAGTACTGTGCTTCCTACACACACAGAACATATGTAGTTCAACTCTGCTTAGGACACCGACAAGAACAGTAGCTCCTGTTCAGTCCAATACACTGAACTTGCTGGGAAAAGACGCAAGTGCTATTTGCCCTGTGTATGGCAATGGGAGCGCAATAGTGACTTTCCTTACCAGAAAACAACTCTTGTTCGTAGGACCAGAAACTGCATGTGATTCAACTCCATTTAGGACTAGGAAACAAACGCTAGCTCGCCTTACAAGTAACACACTCTGCTTTTGAGAAAAGAGCACTCTTATACTCTACTGTGTTTCCTATAGGGCCAGAACAGTGAGCTTGCTCAGAACATAATAACTGAGCTTCCTACACACACGGGTCATATCTAGTTCAACTCTGCTTAGGAAACTGACAAGAACAGTAGCTCCTCTTCAGTCCGATGCACTGTACTTACTGGGAACAGACGCGAGTGCTATTTGCACTGTATATGGCAATGTGAGCACAATAGTGACTTTCCTTACCAGAAAACAACTCTTGCTCGTAGGACCAGAAACTGCATGTGATTTCACTCCATTTAGGACTGGGAAACAATCGCTAGCTCGCGTTATAAGAAACACACTCTGCTTTTGAGAAAAGAACACTCTTCTACTCTACTGTGTTTCCTATAGGGCCAGAACAGTGAGCTTGCTCAGAACATAATAACTGTGCTTCCTACACACACGGGCCATATCTAGTTCAACTCTGCTTAGGAAACTGACAAGAACAGTAGCTCCTCTTCAGTCCGATACCCTGTACTTGCTGGGAAAAGACGCGAGTGCTATTTGCACTGTGTATGGCAATCGGAGCACAATAGTGACTTTCCTTACCAGAAAACAACTCTTGCTCGTAGGACCACAAACAGCATGTGATTCAACTCCATTTAGGACTGGGAAACAAACGCTAGCTTGCCTTACAAAAAACACACTCTGCTTTTGAGAAAAGAGCACTCTTCTACTCTACTGTGTTTCCTATGGGGTCCAAATAGTGAGCTGCTCAGAACAAAAGAACTGTGCTTCCTACACACACTGGCCATATCTAGTTCAACTCTGCTTAGGAAACTGACAAGAACAGTAGATCCTCTTCAGTCCAATACACTGTACTTGCTGGGAACAGACGCCAATGCTATTTTCACTGTGTACGGCAATTGGAGCACAATAGTGAGTCGTCTTACCAGAAAACAACTCTTGCTCATAGGACAAAAAACTGCATGTGACTCAACTCCATTTAAGACTGGGAAACAAACTCTAGCTTGCTTTACAAGAAACACACTCTGCTTTTGAGAAAAGAGCACTCTTCTACTCTACTGTGTTTCCTATAGGGCCAGAACAGTGAGCTTTCTCAGAAAAAAAGAACTGTGCTTCCTACACACACGGGCCATATCTAGTTCAACTCTGCTTAGGAAACTGACAAGAACAGTAGCTCCTCTTCATTCCGATACACTGTACTTGCTTGGAACAGACGCAAGTGCTATTTGCACTGTGTGTGGCTAAGGGAGCGCAATAGTGACTTTCCTTACCAGAAAACAACTCTTGTTTGTAGTGCCGGAAACTGCATGTGATTCAACTCCATTTATTACTGGGAAACAAACGCTAGCTCGCCTTACAAGAAACACACTCTGCTTTTGAGAAAAGAGCACTCTTCTACTCTACTGTGTTTCCTATGGGGTCCGAACAGTGAGCTTGCTCAGAACAAAAGAACTGGGCTTCCTACACACAGGGCCATATCTAGTTCAATTTTGCTTAGGAACCTGACAAAAACAGTAGATCCTCTTCAATCCAATACACTGTACTTGCTGCGAACAGACGCCAGTGCTATTTGTCCTGTGTATGGCAATGGGAGCGCAATAGTGACTATTCTTACCATAAAACAACTCTTGCTCATAGGACCAGAAACTGCATGTGATTCCACTCCATTTAGGACTGGGAAACAAACGCTAGTTCGCCTTACAAGAAACACACTCTGCTTTAGAGAAAAGAGCACTCTTCTACTCTACTGTGTTTCCTATGGGGTCCAAACAGTGAGCTTGCTCAGAACAAAAGAACTGTTTTTCCTACACACACAGACCATATGAAGTTCAACTCTGCTTAGGAAACTGACAAGAACAGTAGCTCCTATTCAGTCCAATACACTGTACTTTCTGGGAAAGACTCGAGTGCTATTTGCCCTGTGTATGGCAATGGGAGCGCAATAGTGACTTTCCTTACCAGAAAACAACTCTTGTTCGTAGGACCAGAAACTGCATGTGATTCAACTCCATTTAGGACTGGGAAACAAACGCTAGCTCGCCTTACAAGAAACACACTCTGCTTAAGAGAAAAGAGCACTCTTCTACTCTATTGTGTTTCCTATAGGGCCAGAACAGTGAGCTTGCTCAGAACATAATAACTGTGCTTCCTACACACACGGCCATGTCTAGTTCAACTCTGCTTAGGAAACTGACAAGAACAGTAGCTCCTCATCAGTCCGATACACTGTACTTGCTGAGAACAGACCTGAGTGCTATTGGCACTGTGTATGACAATTGGAGCACAATAGTGACTCGTCTTACCAGAAAACAACTCTTGCTCGTAGGATAAAAAACTGCATGTGACTCAACTCCATTTAGGACTGGGAAACAAACTCTAGCTTGCCTTACAAGAAACACACTCTGCTTTTGAGAAAAGAGCACTCTTCTACTCTACTGTGTTTCCTATGGGTCCAAACAATGAGCTTGCTCAGAACAAAAGAACTCTGCTTCCTACACACACGGAACATATGTAGTTCAACTCTGCTTAGGAAAATGACAAGAACAGTAGCTCCTCTTCAGTCCAATACACTGTACTTGCTGGGAACAGACGCGAGTGCTATTTGCACTGTGTATGGCAATGAGAGCGCAATAGTGACTTTCCTAACCAGAAAACAACTCTTGCTCGTAGGACCAGAAACTGCATATGATTCCACTCCATTTAGGACTAGGAAACAAACGCTAGCTCGCATTACAAGAAACACACTCTGCTTTAGAAAAAAGAGCACTCTTCTACTCTACTGTGTTTCCTATAGGGTCCAAACAGTGAGCTTGCTCAGAACAAAAGTACTGTGCTTCCTACAAACACGGAACATATGTAGTTCAACTCTGCTTAGGACACTGACAAGAACAGTAGCTCCTGTTCAGTGCAATACACTGAACTTGCAGGGAAAAGACGCAAGTGCTATTTGCCCTGTGTATGGCAATGGGAGCGCAATAGTGACTTTCCTTACCAGAAAACAACTCTTGTTCGTAGGACCAGAAACTGCATGTGATTCAACTCCATTTAGGACTAGGAAATAAACGCTAGCTCGCCTTACAAGTAACACACTCTGCTTTTGAGAAAAGAGCACTCTTCTACTCTACTGTGTTTCCTATAGGGCCAGAACAGTGAGCTTGCTCAGAACATAAGAACTGTGCTTCCTACACACACGGGCCATATCTAGTTCAACTCTGCTTAGATAACTGACAAGAACAGTACCTCCTCTTCAGTCCGATACACTGTACTTACTGGGAACAGACGCGAGTGCTGTTTGCACTGTATATGGCAATGGGAGCGCAATAGTGACTTTCCTTACCAGAAAACAACTCTTGCTCGTAGGACATGAAACTGCATGTGATTCCACTCCATTTAGGACTGGGAAACAACGCTAGCTCGCGTTATAAGAAACACACTCTGCTTTTGAGAAAACAACACTCTTCTACTCTACTGTGTTTCCTATGGGGCCTGAACAGTTAGCTTGCTCAGAACAAAAGAACTGTGCTTCCTACACACGGGAGATTTCTAGTTCAATTCTGCTTAGGAACCTGGCAAGAACAGTAGATCCTCTTCATTCCAATACACTGTACTTGCTGGGAACAGACGGCAGTGCTATTTTCACTGTGTACGGCAATTGGAGCACAATAGTGCCTTGTCTTACCAGAAAACAACTCTTGCTCATAGGACAAAAAACTGCATGTGACTCAACTCCACTTAGGACTGGGAAACAAACTCTAGCTTGCTTTACAAGAAACACACTCTGCTTTTGAGAAAAGAGCACTCTTCTACTCTACTGTGTTTCCTATAGGGCCAGAACAGTGAGCTTTCTCAGAAAAAAAGAACTGTGCTTCCTACACACACGGGCCACATCTAGTTCAACTCTGCTTAGGAAACTGACAAGAACAGTAGCTCCTCTTCAGTCTGATACACTGTACTTGCCTGGAACACACGCAAGTGCTATTTGTACTGTGTATGGCAATGGGAGCGCAATAGTGACTTTCCTTACCAGAAAACAACTTTGTTCGTAGGACCAGAAACTGCATGTGATTCAACTCCATTTAGGACTGGGAAACAAACGCTAGCTCGCCTTACAAGAAACACACTCTGCTTTAGAGAAAAGAGCACTCATCTACTCTACTGTGTTTCCTATAGGGCCAGAACAGTGAGCTTGTTCAGAACTTAAGAACTGTGCTTCCTACACACACGGGCCATATCTAGTTCAACTCTGCTTAGGAAACTGACAAGAACAGTAGCTCCTCTTCAGTCCGATACACTGTACTTGCTGGGAACAGACGCGAGTGCTATTTGCACTGTGTATGGCAATGGGAGTGCAATAGTGACTTTCCTTACCAGAAAACAACTCTTGCTCGTAGGGCCAGAAACTGCATGTGATTCAACTCCATTTAGGACTGGGAAACAAACTCTAGCTCGCTTTACAAGAAACACACTCTGCTTTTGAGAAAAGAGCACTCTTCTACTCTACTGTGTTTCTTTTGGGGTCCGAACAGTGAGCTTGCTCAGAACAAAAGAACTGTGCTTCCTACACACACGGCCATATCTATTTCAATTCTGCTTAGGAACCTGACAAGAACAGTAGATCCTCTTCAGTCCAATACACTGTACTTGCTGGGAACAGAAGCCAGTGCTATTTGTCCTGTGTATGGCAATGGCAGTGCAATAGTGACTCTTCTTACCATGAAACAACTCTTGCTCGTAGGACCTGAAACTGCATGGGATTCAACTATATTTAGGACTGGGAAACAAACGCTAGCTTGCCTTACAAGAAACACACTCTGCTTTAGAGAAAAGAGCACTCTTCTACTCTACTGTGTTTCCTATAGAGCCAGAACAGTGAGCTTGCTCAGAACATAAGAAATGTGCTTCCTACACACACGGGCCATATCCAGTTCAACTCTGCTTAGGAAACTGACAAGAAGAGTAGCTCCACTTCAGTCCGATACACTGTACTTGCTGGGAACAGACGCTAGAACTATTTGCACTGTGTATGGCAAGGGGAGGGCAATAGTGACTTTCCTTACCAGAAAACAACTCTTGTTCGTAGGACCAGAAACTGCATGTGATTCAACTCCATTTAGGACTAGGAAACAAACGCAAGCTCGCCTTAGAAGAAACACACTCTGCTTTAGAGAAAAGAGCACTCTTCTACTCTACTGTGTTTCCTATAGGGCAAGAACAGTGAGCTTGTTCAGAACATAAGAACTGTGCTTCCTACACACACGGGCCATATCTAGTTCAACTCTGCTTAGGAAACTGACAAGAACATTAGCTCCTCTTCAGTCCCATACACTGTACTTCCTGGGAACAGACACATGTGCTATTTGCACTGTGTATGTCAATGGGAGCGCAATAGTGACTTTCCTTACCAGAAAACAACTCTTGCTCGTAGGACCAGAAACTGCATGTGATTCAACTCCATTTAGGACTGGGAAACAAATGCTAGCTCGCATTACATGAAACACACTCTGCTTTGAGAAAAGAGCACTCTTCTACTCTACTGTGTTTCCTATGGGGTCCGAACAGTGAGCTTGCTCAGAACAAAAGAACTGTGCTTCCTACACACACGGGCCATATCTAGTTCAACTGTTCTTAGGAAACTGACAAGAACAGTAGCTCCTCTTCAGTCCAATACACTGTACTTGCGGGAAACAGACGCGAGTGCTATTTGCACTGTGTATGGCAATTGGAGCACAATAGTGAATCTTCTTACCAGAAAACAACTCTTGCTCATAGGACCAGAAACTGCATGTGATTCCACTCCATTTAGTAATGGGAAACAAACGCTAGCTCGCCTTAAAGAAACACACTCTGCTTTTGAGAATAAACACTCTTCTACTCTACTGTGTTTCCTATGGGGTCCGAACAGTGAGCTTGCTCAGAACAAAAAAACTGTGCTTCCTACACACAAGGCCATATCTAGTTCAAGTCTGCTTAGGAACCTGACAAGAACAGTAGATCCTCTTCAGCCCAATACACTGTACTTGCTGCGAACAGACGCCAGTGCTATTTGTCCTGTGTATGGCAATGGCAGCGCAATAGTGACTCTTCTTACCAGAAAACAACTCTTGCTCGTAGTACCAGAAACTGCATGGGATTCAACTCCATTTAGGACTGCGAAACAAACGCTAGCTCGCCTTACATGAAACAAACTCTGCTTTAGAGAAAAGAGCACTCTTCTACTCTACTGTGTTTCCTATGGGGTCCAAACAGTGAGCTTGCAAAGAACAAAAGAACTGTGCTTCCTACAAACACGGATCATATCTAGTTCAACTCTGCTTAGGAAACTGACAAGAACAGTAGCACCTATTTAGTCCAATACACTGTACTTGCTGGGAACAGAAGCGAGTGCTATTTGCACTGTGTATGCAATGGGAGCACAATGTGACTTTCCTTACCAGAAAACAACTCTTGTTCATAGGACCTGAAACTGCATGTGATTCAACTCCATTTAGGACTAGAAAACAAACGCTAGCTCGCCTTACAGGAAACACACTCTGCTTTTGAGAAAAGAGCACTCTTCTACTCTACTGTGTTTCCTATAGGGCCAGAACAGTGAGTTTGCTCAGAACATAAGAACTGTGCTTCCTACACACACGGGCCATATCTAGTTCAACTCTGCTTAGGAAACTGACAAGAACAGTAGCTCCTCTTCAGTCTGATACACTGTACTTGCTGAGAGCAGACGCGAGTGCTATTTGCACTGTGTATGGAAATGGGAGTGCAATAGTGACTTTCCTTACCAGAAAACAACTCTTGCTTGTAGGACCACAATCTGCATGTGATTCAACTCCATTTAGGACTGAAATACAAACGCTAGCTCGCCTTACAAGAAACACACTCTGCATTTGAGAAAAGAGCACGCTTCTACTCTACTGTTTACTGTGGGGTCTGAACAGTGAGCTTGCTCAGAACAAAAGAACTGTGCTTCCTACCCACACGGGCCATATCTAGTTCAACTCTGCTTAGGAAACTGACAAGAACAGTAGCTCCTCTTCAGTCCAATACACTGTACTTGCGGGAAACAGACGCGAGTGCTATTTGCACTGTGTATGGCAATTGGAGCACAATAGTGAATCTTCTTACCAGAAAACAACTCTTGCTCATAGGACAAAAAACTGCATGTGACTCAACTCCATTTAAAACTGGGAAACAAACTCTAGCTCGCCTTCCAAGAAACACACTCTGCTTTTGAGAAAAGAGCACTCTTCTACTCTACTGTGTTTCCTATGTGTTCCGAACAGTGAGCTTGCTCAGAAAAAAAAAAAAACTGTGCTTCCTACACACACGGCCATATCTAGTCCAAGTCTGCTTAGGAACCTGACAAGAAAAGTAGATCCTCTTCAGTCCAATACACTGTACTTGCTGGGAAAAGACGCCAGAGCTATTTGTCAAATGTATGGCAATGGCAGCACAATAGTGACTCTTCTTACCAGCAAACAACTGTTGCTCGTAGGACCAGAAACTGCATGTGATTCAACTCGATTTAGGACTGGGAAACAAACTCTAGCTTGCTTTACAAGAAACACACTCTGCTTTTGAGAAAGAGGACTCTTCTACTCTACTGTGTTTCCTATAGGTCCAGAATAGTGAGCTTGCTCAGAAAAAAAGAACTGTGCTTCCTACCCACACGGGCCATATCTAGTTCATCTCTGCTTAGGAAACTGAGAAGAACAGTAGCTCCTCTTCAGTCCAATACACTGTACTTGCTGGGAACAGACGGGAGGGCTATTTGCACTGTGTATGGCAATGGGAGTGCAATAGTGACTTTCCTTACCAGAAGACAACTCTTGTTCGTAGTACCAGAAACTGCATGGGATTCAACTCCATTTAGGACTGGGAAACAAACGCTAACTCTCCTTACAAGAAACACACTCTGCTTTAGAGAAAAGAGCACTCTTCTACTCTACTGTGTTTCCTATAGGGCCAGAACAGTGAGCTTGCTCAGAAGAAAAGAACTGTGCTTCCTACACACACGGACCATATCTAGTTCAACTATGCTTAGGAAACTGACAAGAACAGTAGCACCTATTCCGTCCAATACACTGTATTTGCTGGGAAAAGATGCGAGTACTATTTGACCTGTGTATGGCAATGGGAACGCAATAGTGACTTTTGTTACCAGAAAACAACTCTTGTTCGTAGGACCAGAAACTGCATGTGATTCAACTCCATTTAGGACTAGGAAACAAACACTAGCTCGCCTACAAGAAACACACTCTACTTTAGAGAAAAGAGCACTCTTCCACTCTACTGTGTTTCCTATAGGGCCAGAACAGTGAGCTTGCTCAGAACAAAAGAACTGTGCTTCCTACACACACGGGCCATATCTAGTTCAACTCTGCTTAGGAAAGTGACAAGAACAGTAGCTCCTCTTCAGTCCAATACACTGTACTTGCTGGGAACAGACGCGAGTGCTATTTGCACTGTGTATGGCAATTGGAGCACAATACTGACTCGTCTTACCAGAAAACAACTCTTGCTCGTAGGACAAAAAACTGCATGTGACTCAACTCCATTTAGGACTGGGAAACAAACTCTAGCTCGCCTTACAAGAAACACACTCTGCTTTTGAGAAAAGAGCACTCTTCTACTCTACTGTGTTTCCTATGGGGTCCAATCACTGAGCTTGCTCAGAACAAAAGAACTGTGCTTCCTACACACACGGACCATATGTAGTTCAACTCTTCTTAGGAAAATGACAAGAACAGTAACTCTTCTTCAGTCCAATACACTGTACTTGCTGGAAACAGACGCGAGTGCTATTTGCACTGTGTATGGCAATGAGAGCGCAATAGTGACTTTCCTTACCAGAAAACAACTCTTGCTCGTAGGACCACAAACTGCATGTGATTCAACGCCATTTAGGACTGGGAAACAAATGGTAGCTCGCCTTACAAGAAACACACTCTGCTTTTAGAAAAGAGCACTCTTCTACTCTATGGTGTTTCCTATGGGGTCCAAACAGTGAGCTTGCTCAGAACAAAGGAACTGTGCTTCCTACAGACATGGACCATATCTAGTTCAACTCTGCTTAGGAAACTGACAATAACAGTAGATCCTCTTCAGTCCAATACACTGTACTTGCTGGGAACAGACGCCAGTGCTATTTGCACTGTGTATGGCAATTGGAGCACAATAGTGACTCGTCTTACTAGAAAACAACTCTTGCTTGTAGGACAAAAAACTGCATGTGACTCAACTCCATTTAGGACTGGGCAACAAACGCTAGCTCGCCTTACAAGAAACACACTCTGCTTTAGAGAAAAGAGCACTCTTCTACTCTACTGTGTTTCCTATAGGTCCAGAACAATGAGCTTGCTCAGAACATAAGAACTGTGATTCCTACACACGGGCCATATCTAGTTCAACTCTGCTTGGGAACCTGACAAGAACAGTAGCTCCTCTTCAGTCGGATACACTGTACTTGCTGGGAACAGACGCGAGTGCTATTTGCACTGTGTATGGCAATTGGAGCACAATAGTGACTCGTCTTACCAGAAAACAACTCTTGCTCGTAGGACAAAAAACCTGCATGTGACTCAACTCCATTTAGGACTGGGAAACAAACTCTAGCTTGCCTTACAAGAAACACACTCTGCTTTTGAGAAAAGAGCACTCTTCTACTCTACTGTGTTTCCTATGGGGTCCAAACACTGAGCTTGCTCAGAACAAAAGAACTGTGCTATCTGCACACACGGACCATATGTAGTTCAACTCTTCTTAGGAAAATGACAAGAACAGTAGCTCTTCTTCAGTTCAATACACTGTACTTGCTGGAAACAGACGCGATTGCTATTTGCACTGTGCATGACAATTGGAGCACAATAGTGACTCGTCTTACCAGAAAAAAAATCTTGCTCGCAGGACAAAAAATTGCATGTGACTCAACTCCATTTACGACTGGGAAACAAACTCTAGCTCGCTTTACAAGAAACACACTCTACTTTTGAGAAAAGAGCACTCTTCTACTCTACTGTGTTTCCTATAGGGCCAGAACAGTGAGCTTGCTCAGAAAAAAAAAACTGTGTTTCCTACACACACAGGCCATATCTAGTTCAACTCTGCTTAGGAAACTGACAAGAACAGTAGCTCCTCTTCAGTCCAATACACTGTACTTGCTGGGAACAGACCCCAGTGGTATTTGTCCTGTGTATGGCAATGGCAGCACAATAGTGACTATTCTTACCATAAAAAAACTCTTGCTCGTAGGACCAGAAACTGCATGTGATTCAACTCCATTTAGGACTGGGAAACAAACGCTAGCTCGCCTTACAAGAAACACACTCTGCTTTAGAAAAAGAGCACTCTTCTACTCTAATGTGTTTCCTACATGGCCAGAACAGTGAGCTTGCTCAGAACATAAGAACTGTGCTTCCCACACACGGGCCATATCTAGTTCAACTCTGCTTAGGAAACTGACAAGAACAGTAGCTCCTCTTCAGTCCGATACACTGTACTTGCTGGGAACAGACGCGAGAGCTATTTGCACTGTGTATGGCAAGAGGAGCACAATAGTGACTTTCCTTACCAGAAAACAACTCTTGCTCTTAGGACCAGAAACTGCATGTGATTCAACTTCATTTAGGACTGGGAATCAAATGCTAGCTCGCCTTACAAGAAACGCACTCTGCTTTTGAGAAAAGAGCACTCTTCAACTCTACTGTGTTTCCTATGGTGTCCGAACAGTGAGCTTGCTCAGAACAAAAGAACTGTGCTTCCTACACACAGGGCCATATCTAGTTCAATTCTGCTTAGGAACCTGACAAGAACAGTAGCTCCTCTTCAGTCCAATACACTTTACGTGCGGGTAACAGACGCGAGTGCTATTTGCAATGTGTATGGCAATTGGAGCACAATAGTGACTCGTCTTACCAGAAAACAACTCTTGCTTGTAGGACAAAAAACTGCATGTGACTCAACTCCATTTAGGACTGGGCAACAAACGCTAGCTCGCCTTACAAGAAGCACACTCTGCTTTAGAGAAAAGAGCACTCTTCTACTCTACTGTGTTTCCTATAGGTCCAGAACAATGAGCTTGCTCAGAACATAAGAACTGTGATTCCTACACACGGGCCATATCTAGTTCAACTCTGCTTGGGAACCTGACAGAACAGTAGCTCCTCTTCAGTCGGATACACTGTACTTGCTGGGAACAGACGCGAGTGCTATTTGCACTGTGTATGGCAATTGGAGCACAATAGTGACTCGTCTTACCAGAAAACAACTCTTGCTCGTAGGACAAAAAACCTGCATGTGACTCAACTCCATTTAGGACTGGGAAACAAACTCTAGCTTGCCTTACAAGAAACACACTCTGCTTTTGAGAAAAGAGCACTCTTCTACTCTACTGTGTTTCCTATGGGGTCCAAACACTGAGCTTGCTCAGAACAAAAGAACTGTGCTTCCTACACACACGGACCATATGTAGTTCAACTCTTCATAGGAAAATGACAAGAACAGTAGCTCTTCTTCAGTTCAATACACTGTACTTGCTGGAAACAGACGCGATTGCTATTTGCACTGTGTATGGCAATGAGAGCGCAATAGTGACTTTCCTTACCAGAACACAACTCTTGCTCATAGGACCACAAACTGCATGTGATTCAACGCCATTTAGGACTGAGAAACAAATGGTAGCTCGCCTTACAAGAAACACACTCTGCTTTAGAAAAAGAGCACTCTTCTACTCTAATGTGTTTCCTACATGGCCAGAACAGTGAGCTTGCTCAGAACATAAGAACTGTTCTTCCCACACACGGGCCATATCTAGTTCAACTCTGCTTAGGAAACTGACAAGAACAGTAGCTCCTCTTCAGTCCGATACACTGTACTTGCTGGGAACAGACGCCAGTGCTATTTGCACTGTGTATGACAATTGGAGCACAATAGTGACTCGTCTTACCAGAAAACAAATCTTGCTCGCAGGACAAAAAATTGCATGTGACTCAACTCCATTTACGACTGGGAAACAAACTCTAGCTCGCTTTACAAGAAACACACTCTACTTTTGAGAAAAGAGCACTCTTCTACTCTACTGTGTTTCCTATAGGGCCAGAACAGTGAGCTTGCTCAGAAAAAAAAAAACTGTGTTTCCTACACACACAGGCCATATCTAGTTCAACTCTGCTTAGGAAACTGACAAGAACAGTAGCTCCTGTTCAGTCCAATACACTGTACTTGCTGGGAACAGACCCCAGTGGTATTTGTCCTGTGTATGGCAATGGCAGCACAATAGTGACTATTCTTACCATAAAAAAACTCTTGCTCGTAGGACCAGAAACTGCATGTGATTCAACTCCATTTAGGACTGGGAAACAAACGCTAGCTCGCCTTACAAGAAACACACTCTGCTTTAGAAAAAGAGCACTCTTCTACTCTAATGTGTTTCCTACATGGCCAGAACAGTGAGCTTGCTCAGAACATAAGAACTGTGCTTCCCACACACGGGCCATATCTAGTTCAAATCTGCTTAGGAAACTGACATGAACAGTAGCTCCTCTTCAGTCCGATACACTGTACTTGCTGGGAACAGACGCGAGAGCTATTTGCACTGTGTATGGCAAGAGGAGCACAATAGTGACTTTCCTTACCAGAAAACAACTCTTGCTCTTAGGACCAGAAACTGCATGTGATTCAACTTCATTTAGGACTGGGAATCAAACGCTAGCTCACCTTACAAGAAACGCACTCTGCTTTTGAGAAAAGAGCACTCTTCAACTCTACTGTGTTTCCTATGGTGTCCGAACAGTGAGCTTGCTCAGAACAAAAGAACTGTGCTTCCTACACACAGGGCCATATCTAGTTCAATTCTGCTTAGGAACCTGACAAGAACAGTAGCTCCTCTTCAGTCCAGTAGACTGTACTTGCGGAAAACAGACTCGAGTGCTATTTGCACTGTGTATGGCAATTGGAGCACAATAGTGACTTGTCTTACCAGAAAACAACTCTTGCTCATAGGACAAAAAACTGCATGTGACTCAACTCCATTTAGGACTGGGAAACAAACTCTAGCTCGCTTTACAAGAAACACACTCTGCTTTTGAGAAAAGAGCACTCTTCTACTCTACTATGTTTCCTCTAGGGCCAGTACAGTGAGCTTGCTAAGAAAAAAAGAACTGTGCTTCCTACACACACGGACCATATCTAGTTCAACTCTTCTTAGGAACCTGACAAGAACAGTAACTCCTCTTCAGTCCAATACACTGTACTTGCTGGGAACAGACGCGAGTGCTATTTGCACTGGGTATGGCAATGGGAGCACAATAGTGACTTTCCTTACCAGAAAACAACTCTTGCTCGTAGGACCAGAAACTGCATGTGATTCCACTGCATTTAGTAATGGGAAACAAACGCTAGCTCGCCTTAAAAGAAACACACTCTGCTTTTGAGAAATAAACACTCTTCTACTCTACTGTGTTTCCTATGGGGTCCGAACAGTGAGCTTGCTCAGAACAAAAAAACTGTGCTTCCTACACACAAGGCCATATCTAGTTCAAGTCTGCTTAGGAACCTGACAAGAACAGTAGATCCTCTTCAGCCCAATGCACTGTACTTGATGCGAACAAACGCCAGTGCTATTTGTCCTGTGTATGGCAATGGCAGCGCATTAGTGACTCTTCTTACCAGAAAACAACTTTTGCTCATAGTACCAGAAACTGCATGGGATTCAACTCCATTTAGGACTGCGAAACAAACGCTAGCTCGCCTTACAAGAAACAAACTCTGCTTTAGAGAAAAGAGCACTCTTCTACTCTACTGTGTTTCCTATGGGGTCCAAACAGTGAGCTTGCAAAGAACTAAAGAACTGTGCTTCCTACAAACACGGATCATATCTAGTTCAACTCTGCTTAGGAAACTGACAAGAACACTTTCATCTATTTAGTACAATACACTGTACTTGCTGGGAACAGAAGCGAGTGCTATTTGCACTGTGTATGGCAATGGGAGCACAATGTGACTTTCATTACCAGAAAACAACTCTTGTTCGTAGGACCTGAAACTGCATGTGATTCAACTCCATTTAGGACAAGAATACAAACGCTAGCTCGCCTTACAAGAAACACACTCTGCTTTTGAGAAAAGAGCACTCTTCTACTCTACTGTGTTTCCTATAGGGCCAGAACAGTGAGTTTGCTCAGAACATAAGAACTGTGCTTCCTACACACACGGGCCATATCTAGTTTAACTCTGCTTAGGAAACTGACAAGAACAGTAGCTCCTCTTCAGTCTGATACACTGTACTTACTGGGAACAGACGCGAGTGCTATTTGCACTGTGTATGGAAATGGGAGTGCAATAGTGACTTTCCTTACCAGAAAACAACTCTTGCTTGTAGGACCACAATCTGCATGTGATTCAACTCCATTTAGGACTGGGAAACAAACGCTAGCTCGCCTTACAAGAAAAACACTCTGCATTTGAGAAAAGAGCACTCTTCTACTCTACTGTTTCCTATGGGGTCCGAACAGTGAGCTTGCTCAGAACAAAAGAACTGTGCTTCCTACACACACGGGCCATATCTAGTTCAACTGTGCTTAGGAAACTGACAAGAACAGTAGCTCCTCTTCAGTCCAATACACTTTACGTGCGGGTAACAGACGCGAGTGCTATTTGCAATGTGTATGGCAATTGGAGCACAATAGTGACTCGTCTTACCAGAAAACAACTCTTGCTCTTAGGACAAAAAACTGCATGAGACTCAACTCCATTTAGGACTGGGCAACAAACGCTAGCTCGCCTTACAAGAAACAGACTCTGCTTTAGAGAAAAGAGCACTCTTCTACTCTACTGTGTTTCCTATAGGTCCAGAACAGTGAGCTTGCTCAGAACATAAGAACTGTGATTCCTACACACGGGCCATATCTAGTTCAACTCTGCTTGGGAACCTGACAAGAACAGTAGCTCCTCTTCAGTCCAATACACTGTACTTGCTGGGAACAGACGCATGTGCTATTTGCACTGTGTATGGCAATGGGAGCACAATAGTGACTTTCCTTACCAGAAAAACAACTCTTAATCATAGGACCAGAAACTGCATGTGATTCAACGCCATTTAGGACTGGGAAGCAAACGCTAGCTCGCCTTACAAGAAACACACTCTGCTTTAGAGAAAAGAGCACTCTTCTACTCTACTGTGTTTCCTATGGGGTCCAAACAGTGAGCTTGCTCAGAACAAAAGAACTGCGCCTCCTACACACACGGACCATATCTAGTTCAACTCTGCTTAGGAAACTGACAAGAACAGTAGCTCCTCTTCAGTCCAATACACTTTACGTGCGGGTAACAGACGCGAGTGCTATTTGCAATGTGTATGGCAATTGGAGCACAATAGTGACTCGTCTTACCAGAAAACAACTCTTGCTCTTAGGACAAAAAACTGCATGAGACTCAACTCCATTTAGGACTGGGCAACAAACGCTAGCTCGCCTTACAAGAAACAGACTCTGCTTTAGAGAAAAGAGCACTCTTCTACTCTACTGTGTTTCCTATAGGTCCAGAACAGTGAGCTTGCTCAGAACATAAGAACTGTGATTCCTACACACGGGCCATATCTAGTTCAACTCTGCTTGGGAACCTGACAAGAACAGTAGCTCCTCTTCAGTCCAATACACTGTACTTGCTGGGGAACAGACGCATGTGCTATTTGCACTGTGTATGGCAATGGGAGCACAATAGTGACTTTCCTTACCAGAAAACAACTCTTAATCATAGGACCAGAAACTGCATGTGATTCAACGCCATTTAGGACTGGGAAGCAAACGCTAGCTCGCCTTACAAGAAACACACTCTGCTTTAGAGAAAAGAGCACTCTTCTACTCTACTGTGTTTCCTATGGGGTCCAAACAGTGAGCTTGCTCAGAACAAAAGAACTGCGCCTCCTACACACACGGACCATATCTAGTTCAACTCTGCTTAGGAAACTGACAAGAACAGTAGCTCCTCTTCAGTCCGATACACTGTACTTGCTGGGAACAGACGCGAGTACTATTTGTACTGTGTATGGCATTGGTGAGCGCAATAGTGTCTTTCCTTACCAGAAAACAACTCTTGCTCGTAGGACAAGAAACTGCATGTGATTCAACTCCATTTAGGACTGGGAAACAAATGCTAGCTCACCTTACATGAAACACACTCTGCTTTTGAGGAAAGAGCACTCTTCTACTCTACTGTGCTTCCTATTGGGTCTGAACAGTGAGCTTGCTCAGAACAAAAGAACTGTGCTTCCTATACACACGGGCCATATCTAGTTCAACACTGCTTAGGAAGGAAAGTGACAAGAACACTAGATCCTCTTCAGTCCAATACACTATACTTGATGGGAACAGACGCTAGTGCTATTTGTCCTGTGTATGGCAATGGCAGCGCAATAGTTACTCTTCTTAACAGAAAACAACTATTGCTCGTAGGACCAGAAACTGCATGTGACTCAACTCCATTTAGGACTGGGAAACAAACTCTAGCACGCTTTACAAGAAACACACTCTGCTTTTGAGAAAAGAGCACTCTTCTTCTCTAATGTATTCCCTATATGGCCAGAACAGTGAGCTTGCTCAGAAAAAAAGAACTGTGCTTCCTACACACAGGGGCCATATCTAGTTCAGCTCTGCTTAGGAAACTGAGAAGAACAGTAGCTCCTCTTCAGTCCGATAGACTGTACTTGCTGGGAACAGACGCATGGTCTATTTGCACTGTGTATGGCAATGGGAGCTCAATAGTGACTTTCCTTACCAGAAAACAACTCTTGTTCGTAGGACCAGAAACTGCATGTGATTCAACTCCATTTAGAACTGGGAAACAAACGCTAGATCGCCTTACAAGAAACACACTCTGCTTTAGAGAAAAGAGCACTCTTCTACTCTACTGTGTTTCCTATGGGGTCCGAACAGTGAGCTTGCTCAGAAAAAAAAAAACCTGTTCTTCCTAGACACACGGCCATATCTAGTTCAAGTCTGCTTAGGAACCTGACAAGAACAGTAGATCCTCTTCAGTCCAATACACTGTACTTGCTGCGAACAGACGCCAGTGCTATTTGTCCTGTGTATGGCAATGGTAGCACAATAGTGACTCTTCTTACCAGAAAACAACTCTTGCTCGTAGTACCAGAAACTGCATGGGATTCAACTCCACTTAGGACTGGGAAACAAACGCTAGTTCACCTTACAAGAAACACACTCTGCTTTTGAAAAAAGAGCACACTTCCACTCCACTGTGTTTCCTATGGGGTACAAACAGTGAGCTTGCTCAGAACAAAAGAACTGTTCTTCCTACACACATGGCCCATATCTAGTTAAACTCTTTAGGTAACTGACAAGAACAGTAGCTCCTATTCAGTCCAATACACTGTACTTGCTGGGAACAGACGCAAGTGCTATTTGCACTGTATGAGGCATTTGGAGCGCAATAGTGACTCTTCTTACCAGAAAACAACTCTTGCTCGTAGGACCAAAAACTGCATGTGACTCAACTCCATTCAGGACTGGGAAACAAATGCAAGCTTGCCTTACAAGAAACACACTCTGCTTTAGAGAAAAGAGCACTCTTCTACTCTACTGTGTTTCCTATAGGGCCAGAACAGTGAGCTTGCTCAGAACATAAGAACTGTGCCTCCTATACACACGGGCCATACCTAGTTCAACTCTGCTTAGGAAACTGACAAGAACAGTAGCTCCTCTTCAGTCCAATACACTGTACTTGCTGGGAACAGACGCATGGGCTATTTGCACTATGTATGGCAATGGGAGCGCAATAGTGACTTTCCTTACCAGAAAACAACTCTTGCTCGTAGGACCAGAAACTGCATGTGATTCCACACCATTTAGGACTGGGAAACGAACGCTAGCTCGCCTTACCAGAAACACACTCTGCTTTAGAGAAAAGAGCACTCTTCTACTCTACTGTGTTTCCTATGGGGTCCAAACAGTGAGCTTGCTCAGAACAAAAAAACCTGTTCTTCCTACACACACGGCCATATCTAGTTCAAGTCTGCTTAGGAACCTGACAAGAACAGTAGCTCCTCTTCAGTCTGATACACTGTACTTGCTGGGAACAGACGCGAGTGCTATTTGCACTGTGTATGGCAATGAGAGCGCAATAGTGACTTTTCTTACCAGAAAACAACTCTTGCTCGAAGGACCAGAAACTGCATGTGATTCAACTCTATATAGGACTGGGAAACAAACGCTAGCTCGCCTTACAAGAAACACACTCTGCTTTTGAGAAAAGAGCACTCTTCTACTCTACTGTGTTTCCTATAGGGCCAGAACAGTGTGCTTGCTCAGAACAAAAGAACTGTGCTTCCTACACACGGCCATATATAGTTCTACTCTGCTTAGGATACTGAAAAGAACAGTAGCTCCTATTCAGTCCAATACACTGTACTTGCTGGGAACAGACGCGAGTGCTATTTGCACTGTGTATGGCAATATGAGCACAATAGTGACTTTCCTTATCAGAAAACAACTCTTGCTCATAGGACCGGAAACTGCCTGTGATTGAACTCCATTTAGGACTAGGAAACAAACGCTAGCTCGCCTTACAAGAAACACACTCTGCTTTTGAGAAAAGAGCACTCTTCTACTCTACTGTGTTTTTTATGAGGTCCGAACAGTGAGCTTGCACAGAACAAAAGAACTGTACTTCCTACACACACCGCCATACCTAGTTCAATTCTGCTTAGGAACCTGACAAGAACATTAGATCCTCTTCAGTCCAATACACTGTACTGCTGGGAACAGACAACAGTGCTTTTTGTCCTGTGTATGGCAATGGTAGCGCAATATTGACTCTTCTTACCAGAAAAAAACTCTTGCTCGTAGGACCAGAAACTGCATGGGATTCAACTCCATTTAGGACTGGGAAACAAACACTAGTTCGCCTTACAAGAAACACACTCTGCTTTTGAGAAAAGAGCACTCTTCTACTCTACTGTGTTTCCTATGGGGTGCAAACAGTGAGCTTGCTCAGAACAAAACAACTGTGATTCCAACACACACAGACCATATGTAGTTCAACTCTGCTTAGGAACCTGACAAGAACAGTAGATCCTCTTCAGCCCAATACACTGTACTTGCTGCGAACAGACGCCAGTGCTATTTGTCCTGTGTATGGCAATGGCAGCGCAATAGTGACTCTTCTTACCAGAAAACAACTCTTGCTCGTAGTACCAGAAACTGCATGGGATTCAACTCCATTTAGGACTGCGAAACAAACGCTAGCTCGCCTTACATGAAACAAACTCTGCTTTAGAGAAAAGAGCACTCTTCTACTCTACTGTGTTTCCTATGGGGTCCAAACTTTGAGCTTGCAAAGAACAAAAGAACTGTGCTTCCTACAAACACGGATCATATCTAGTTCAACTCTGCTTAGGAAACTGACAAGAACAGTAGCACCTATTTAGTCCAATACACTGTACTTGCTGGGAACAGAAGCGAGTGCTATTTGCACTGTGTATGGCAATGGGAGCACAATGTGACTTTCCTTACCAGAAAACAACTCTTGTTCATAGGACCTGAAACTGCATGTGATTCAACTCCATTTAGGACTAGAAAACAAACGCTAGCTCGCCTTACAGGAAACACACTCTGCTTTTGAGAAAAGAGCACTCTTCTACTCTACTGTGTTTCCTATAGGGCCAGAACAGTGAGTTTGCTCAGAACATAAGAACTGTGCTTCCTACACACACGGGCCATATCTAGTTCAACTCTGCTTAGGAAACTGACAAGAACAGTAGCTCCTCTTCAGTCTGATACACTGTACTTGCTGAGAACAGACGCGAGTGCTATTTGCACTGTGTATGGAAATGGGAGTGCAATAGTGACTTTCCTTACCAGAAAACAACTCTTGCTTGTAGGACCACAATCTGCATGTGATTCAACTCCATTTAGGACTGGGATACAAACGCTAGCTCGCCTTACAAGAAACACACTCTGCATTTGAGAAAAGAGCACGCTTCTACTCTACTGTTTACTGTGGGGTCTGAACAGTGAGCTTGCTCAGAACAAAAGAACTGTGCTTCCTACCAACACGGGCCATATCTAGTTCAACTCTGCTTAGGAAACTGACAAGAACAGTAGCTCCTCTTCAGTCCAATACACTGTACTTGCGGGAAACAGACGCGAGTGCTATTTGCACTGTGTATGGCAATTGGAGCACAATAGTGAATCTTCTTACCAGAAAACAACTCTTGCTCATAGGACAAAAAACTGCATGTGACTCAACTCCATTTAAAACTGGGAAACAAACTCTAGCTCGCCTTCCAAGAAACACACTCTGCTTTTGAGAAAAGAGCACTCTTCTACTCTACTGTGTTTCATATGTGTTCCGAACAGTGAGCTTGCTCAGAAAAAAAAAAAACTGTGCTTCCTACACACACGGCCATATCTAGTCCAAGTCTGCTTAGGAACCTGACAAGAAAAGTAGATCCTCTTCAGTCCAATACACTGTACTTGCTGGGAAAAGACGCCAGAGCTATTTGTCAAATGTATGGCAATGGCAGCACAATAGTGACTCTTCTTACCAGCAAACAACTGTTGCTCGTAGGACCAGAAACTGCATGTGATTCAACTCGATTTAGGACTGGGAAACAAACTCTAGCTTGCTTTACAAGAAACACACTCTGCTTTTGAGAAAAGAGGACTCTTCTACTCTACTGTGTTTCCTATAGGTCCAGAATAGTGAGCTTGCTCAGAAAAAAAGAACTGTGCTTCCTACCCACACGGGCCATATCTAGTTCATCTCTGCTTAGGAAACTGAGAAGAACAGTAGCTCCTCTTCAGTCCAATACACTGTACTTGCTGGGAACAGACGGGAGGGCTATTTGCACTGTGTATGGCAATGGGAGTGCAATAGTGACTTTCCTTACCAGAAGACAACTCTTGTTCGTAGTACCAGAAACTGCATGGGATTCAACTCCATTTAGGACTGGGAAACAAACGCTAGCTCTCCTTACAAGAAACACACTCTGCTTTAGAGAAAAGAGCACTCTTCTACTCTACTGTGTTTCCTATAGGGCCAGAACAGTGAGCTTGCTCAGAAGAAAAGAACTGTGCTTCCTACACACACGGACCATATCTAGTTCAACTATGCTTAGGAAACTGACAAGAACAGTAGCACCTATTCCGTCCAATACACTGTATTTGCTGGGAAAAGATGCGAGTACTATTTGACCTGTGTATGGCAATGGGAACGCAATAGTGACTTTTGTTACCAGAAAACAACTCTTGTTCGTAGGACCAGAAACTGCATGTGATTCAACTCCATTTAGGACTAGGATACAAACACTAGCTCGCCTTACAAGAAACACACTCTACTTTAGAGAAAAGAGCACTCTTCTACTCTACTGTGTTTCCTATAGGGCCAGAACAGTGAGCTTGCTCAGAACAAAAGAACTGTGCTTCCTACACACACGGGCCATATCTAGTTCAACTCTGCTTAGGAAAGTGACAAGAACAGTAGCTCCTCTTCAGTCCAATACACTGTACTTGCTGGGAACAGACGCGAGTGCTATTTGCACTGTGTATGGCAATTGGAGCACAATAGTGACTCGTCTTACCAGAAAACAACTCTTGCTCGTAGGACAAAAAACTGCATGTGACTCAACTCCATTTAGGACTGGGAAACAAACTCTAGCTCGCCTTACAAGAAACACACTCTGCTTTTGAGAAAAGAGCACTCTTCTACTCTACTGTGTTTCCTATGGGGTCCAATCACTGAGCTTGCTCAGAACAAAAGAACTGTGCTTCCTACACACACGGACCATATGTAGTTCAACTCTTCTTAGGAAAATGACAAGAACAGTAGCTCTTCTTCAGTCCAATACACTGTACTTGCTGGAAACAAACGCGAGTGCTATTTGCACTGTGTATGGCAATGAGAGCGCAATAGTGACTTTCCTTACCAGAAAACAACTCTTGCTCGTAGGACCACAAACTGCATGTGATTCAACGCCATTTAGGACTGGGAAACAAATGGTAGCTCGCCTTACAAGAAACACACTCTGCTTTTAGAAAAGAGCACTCTTCTACTCTATGGTGTTTCCTATGGGGTCCAAACAGTGAGCTTGCTCAGAACAAAGGAACTGTGCTTGCTACAGACATGGACCATATCTAGTTCAACTCTGCTTAGGAAACTGACAATAACAGTAGATCCTCTTCAGTCCAATACACTGTACTTGCTGGGAACAGACGCCAGTGCTATTTGCACTGTGTATGGCAATTGGAGCACAATAGTGACTCGTCTTACTAGAAAACAACTCTTGCTTGTAGGACAAAAAACTGCATGTGACTCAACTCCATTTAGGACTGGGCAACAAACGCTAGCTCGCCTTACAAGAAACACACTCTGCTTTAGAGAAAAGAGCACTCTTCTACTCTACTGTGTTTCCTATAGGTCCAGAACAATGAGCTTGCTCAGAACATAAGAACTGTGATTCCTACACACGGGCCATATCTAGTTCAACTCTGCTTGGGAACCTGACAAGAACAGTAGCTCCTCTTCAGTCGGATACACTGTACTTGCTGGGAACAGACGCGAGTGCTATTTGCACTGTGTATGGCAATTGGAGCACAATAGTGACTCGTCTTACCAGAAAACAACTCTTGCTCGTAGGACAAAAAACCTGCATGTGACTCAACTCCATTTAGGACTGGGAAACAAACTCTAGCTTGCCTTACAAGAAACACACTCTGCTTTTGAGAAAAGAGCACTCTTCTACTCTACTGTGTTTCCTATGGGGTCCAAACACTGAGCTTGCTCAGAACAAAAGAACTGTGCTATCTACACACACGGACCATATGTAGTTCAACTCTTCTTAGGAAAATGACAAGAACAGTAGCTCTTCTTCAGTTCAATACACTGTACTTGCTGGAAACAGACGCGATTGCTATTTGCACTGTGCATGACAATTGGAGCACAATAGTGACTCGTCTTACCAGAAAAAAAATCTTGCTCGCAGGACAAAAAATTGCATGTGACTCAACTCCATTTACGACTGGGAAACAAACTCTAGCTCGCTTTACAAGAAACACACTCTACTTTTGAGAAAAGAGCACTCTTCTACTCTACTGTGTTTCCTATAGGGCCAGAACAGTGAGCTTGCTCAGAAAAAAAAACCTGTGTTTCCTACACACACAGGCCATATCTAGTTCAACTCTGCTTAGGAAACTGACAAGAACAGTAGCTCCTCTTCAGTCCAATACACTGTACTTGCTGGGAACAGACCCCAGTGGTATTTGTCCTGTGTATGGCAATGGCAGCGCAATAGTGACTATTCTTACCATAAAAAAACTCTTGCTCGTAGGACCAGAAACTGCATGTGATTCAACTCCATTTAGGACTGGGAAACAAACGCTAGCTCGCCTTACAAGAAACACACTCTGCTTTAGAAAAAGAGCACTCTTCTACTCTAATGTGTTTCCTACATGGCCAGAACAGTGAGCTTGCTCAGAACATAAGAACTGTGCTTCCCACACACGGGCCATATCTAGTTCAACTCTGCTTAGGAAACTGACAAGAACAGTAGCTCCTCTTCAGTCCGATACACTGTACTTGCTGGGAAAAGACGCGAGAGCTATTTGCACTGTGTATGGCAAGAGGAGCACAATAGTGACTTTCCTTACCAGAAAACAACTCTTGCTCTTAGGACCAGAAACTGCATGTGATTCAACTTCATTTAGGACTGGGAATCAAACGCTAGCTCACCTTACAAGAAACGCACTCTGCTTTTGAGAAAAGAGCACTCTTCAACTCTACTGTTTTTCCTATGGTGTCCGAACAGTGAGCTTGCTCAGAACAAAAGAACTGTGCTTCCTACACACAGGGCCATATCTAGTTCAATTCTGCTTAGGAACCTGACAAGAACAGTAGCTCCTCTTCAGTCCAATACACTTTACGTGCGGGTAACAGACGCGAGTGCTATTTGCAATGTGTATGGCAATTGGAGCACAATAGTGACTCGTCTTACCAGAAAACAACTCTTGCTTGTAGGACAAAAAACTGCATGTGACTCAACTCCATTTAGGACTGGGCAACAAACGCTAGCTCGCCTTACAAGAAACACACTCTGCTTTAGAGAAAAGAGCACTCTTCTACTCTATTGTGTTTCCTATAGGTCCAGAACAATGAGCTTGCTCAGAACATAAGAACTGTGATTCCTACACACGGGCCATATCTAGTTCAACTCTGCTTGGGAACCTGACAAGAACAGTAGCTCCTCTTCAGTCGGATACACTGTACTTGCTGGGAACAGACGCGAGTGCTATTTGCACTGTGTATGGCAATTGGAGCACAATAGTGACTCGTCTTACCAGAAAACAACTCTTGCTCGTAGGACAAAAAACCTGCATGTGACTCAACTCCATTTAGGACTGGGAAACAAACTCTAGCTTGCCTTACAAGAAACACACTCTGCTTTTGAGAAAAGAGCACTCTTCTACTCTACTGTGTTTCCTATGGGGTCCAAACACTGAGCTTGCTCAGAACAAAAGAACTGTGCTTCCTACACACACGGACCATATGTAGTTCAACTCTTCTTAGGAAAATGACAAGAACAGTAGCTCTTCTTCAGTTCAATACACTGTACTTGCTGGAAACAGACGCGATTGCTATTTGCACTGTGTATGGCAATGAGAGCGCAATAGTGACTTTCCTTACCAGAACACAACTCTTGCTCATAGGAACACAAACTGCATGTGATTCAACGCCATTTAGGACTGAGAAACAAATGGTAGCTCGCCTTACAAGAAACACACTCTGCTTTAGAAAAAGAGCACTCTTCTACTCTAATGTGTTTCCTACATGGCCAGAACAGTGAGCTTGCTCAGAACATAAGAACTGTTCTTCCCACACACGGGCCATATCTAGTTCAACTCTGCTTAGGAAACTGACAAGAACAGTAGCTCCTCTTCAGTCCGATACACTGTACTTGCTGAGAACAGACGCCAGTGCTATTTGCACTGTGTATGACAATTGGAGCACAATAGTGACTCGTCTTACCAGAAAACAAATCTTGCTTGCAGGACAAAAAATTGCATGTGACTCAACTCCATTTACGACTGGGAAACAAACTCTAGCTCGCTTTATAAGAAACACACTCTACTTTTGAGAAAAGAGCACTCTTCTACTCTACTGTGTTTCCTATAGGGCCAGAACAGTGAGCTTGCTCAGACGCGAGAGCTATTTGCACTGTGTATGGCAAGAGGAGCACAATAGTGACTTTCCTTACCAGAAAACAACTCTTGCTCTTAGGACCAGAAACTGCATGTGATTCAACTTCATTTAGGACTGGGAATCAAACGCTAGCTCGCCTTACAAGAAACGCACTCTGCTTTTGAGAAAAGAGCACTCTTCAACTCTACTGTGTTTCCTATGGTGTCCGAACAGTGAGCTTGCTCAGAACAAAAGAACTGTGCTTCCTACACACAGGGCCATATCTAGTTCAATTCTGCTTAGGAACCTGACAAGAACAGTAGCTCCTCTTCAGTCCAGTAGACTGTACTTGCGGAAAACAGACTCGAGTGCTATTTGCACTGTGTATGGCAATTGGAGCACAATAGTGACTTGTCTTACCAGAAAACAACTCTTGCTCATAGGACAAAAAACTGCATGTGACTCAACTCCATTTAGGACTGGGAAACAAACTCTAGCTCGCTTTACAAGAAACACACTCTGCTTTTGAGAAAAGAGCACTCTTCTACTCTACTATGTTTCCTCTAGGGCCAGTACAGTGAGCTTGCTAAGAAAAAAAGAACTGTGCTTCCTACACACACGGACCATATCTAGTTCAACTCTTCTTAGGAACCTGACAAGAACAGTAGCTCCTCTTCAGTCCAATACACTGTACTTGCTGGGAACAGACGCGAGTGCTATTTGCACTGGGTATGGCAATGGGAGCACAATAGTGACTTTCCTTACCAGAAAACAACTCTTGCTCGTAGGACCAGAAACTGCATGTGATTCAACTCCATTTAGTAATGGGAAACAAACGCTAGCTCGCCTTAAAAGAAACACACTCTGCTTTTGAGAAATAAACACTCTTCTACTCTACTGTGTTTCCTATGGGGTCCGAACAGTGAGCTTGCTCAGAACAAAAAAACTGTGCTTCCTACACACAAGGCCATATCTAGTTCAAGTCTGCTTAGGAACCTGACAAGAACAGTAGATCCTCTTCAGCCCAATGCACTGTACTTGATGCGAACAAACGCCAGTGCTATTTGTCCTGTGTATGGCAATGGCAGCGCATTAGTGACTCTTCTTACCAGAAAACAACTTTTGCTCATAGTACCAGAAACTGCATGGGATTCAACTCCATTTAGGACTGTGAAACAAACGCTAGCTCGCCTTACAAGAAACAAACTCTGCTTTAGAGAAAAGAGCACTCTTCTACTCTACTGTGTTTCCTATGGGGTCCAAACAGTGAGCTTGCAAAGAACTAAAGAACTGTGCTTCCTACAAACACGGATCATATCTAGTTCAACTCTGCTTAGGAAACTGACAAGAACACTTTCATCTATTTAGTACAATACACTGTACTTGCTGGGAACAGAAGCGAGTGCTATTTGCACTGTGTATGGCAATGGGAGCACAATGTGACTTTCCTTACCAGAAAACAACTCTTGTTCGTAGGACCTGAAACTGCATGTGATTCAACTCCATTTAGGACAAGAATACAAACGCTAGCTCGCCTTACAAGAAACACACTCTGCTTTTGAGAAAAGAGCACTCTTCTACTCTACTGTGTTTCCTATAGGGCCAGAACAGTGAGTTTGCTCAGAACATAAGAACTGTGCTTCCTACACACACGGGCCATATCTAGTTTAACTCTGCTTAGGAAACTGACAAGAACAGTAGCTCCTCTTCAGTCTGATACACTGTACTTACTGGGAACAGACGCGAGTGCTATTTGCACTGTGTATGGAAATGGGAGTGCAATAGTGACTTTCCTTACCAGAAAACAACTCTTGCTTGTAGGACCACAATCTGCATGTGATTCAACTCCATTTAGGACTGGGAAACAAACGCTAGCTCGCCTTACAAGAAAAACACTCTGCATTTGAGAAAAGAGCACTCTTCTACTCTACTGTTTCTTATGGGGTCCGAACAGTGAGCTTGCTCAGAACAAAAGAACTGCGCTTCCTACACACACGGGCCATATCTAGTTCAACTGTGCTTAGGAAACTGACAAGAACAGTAGCTCCTCTTCAGTCCAATACACTTTACGTGCGGGTAACAGACGCGAGTGCTATTTGCAATGTGTATGGCAATTGGAGCACAATAGTGACTCGTCTTACCAGAAAACAACTCTTGCTCTTAGGACAAAAAACTGCATGAGACTCAACTCCATTTAGGACTGGGCAACAAACGCTAGCTCGCCTTACAAGAAACAGACTCTGCTTTAGAGAAAAGAGCACTCTTCTACTCTACTGTGTTTCCTATAGGTCCAGAACAGTGAGCTTGCTCAGAACATAAGAACTGTGATTCCTACACACGGGCCATATCTAGTTCAACTCTGCTTGGGAACCTGACAAGAACAGTAGCTCCTCTTCAGTCCAATACACTGTACTTGCTGGGAACAGACGCATGTGCTATTTGCACTGTGTA